>NW_028283574.1:760000-990000 GCF_059441095.1 Idiotropiscis lumnitzeri | reverse complement strand
ACGTCTAATATGAACAGGAAGTGAGTTATGAATTTTTGAAAGTCCGACTTTTGCCCTTTTTTGCATGTTTACATGGGTCATTCTTTTGCACCCTGATCCTAAAGGCTTCATCTGATTGCCTTAAAATTCTGTCTGTAGCATCTTAAGACCTGGGACAAACACTGGGGCTAAAATCTTTTGTTTCCAAAATACTATATGACGGGGGCGGGGCTTCGAAGTTTTCACTTAAGATTTCCTTCGCCGCAATGGACAAAATGCTTAATAACTCTCATGCACATGCTGCTAAAAATCCAAAACTTCACATGTACATAAAGAGTCGGTACCTGAAGACATCTATATGTTTATATTCTGTTATACACCTTGCGCCAATCAATATCATTTTTTACATTTTGACGTACTGCACGGTGCCCTTTTAACGAATCCGATTGAAAATTGGCTAGAAAAGACTCAAGACATTGATCTTACGCTATCCCTATTTTTGTGACTTTCCTTCGAAGGGCGTGGCTATTGCGGTGCCGCAGAGTCTGATTATTCTCCGTGGCAACAAAAGTTCCTGCAAAATGATTCAGATGATCCATCTTCTCGAAGTTTTTCACATTTGAGGATATTCAGGCCCTGAAGACGGCTGCCAACTTATTTTTGATCGCAGTGGTAGCGCCACCAACTGGTTAAAACAAATACAAATTATTTTCGTTGATGTTTTTCTCCGGGCAGGTTCACAAAATCTACCTTATATTTGCTCGGATGAGTGTTTAGGCCTTGAGGATGTCACAATACGAAAGTCTTTCGCCTTCTTCAGAGTGTCACATGATGGTGTATTGTGACCCGTCTTTATCAGCTGATGTTCAATGAGGGCGTGACTTACCTGTCACAAGAATGAAGGCAAGTCACACCCCCCGCTGTCCGTTCACTCCGCCAAGATGCTGCTCCAGGTGGTAGAGAGGATGAAGGCTCCCTTGTCTCTGTTCATGGTTTTTATGCCTCGCTTGCAGATCTCAATGGCCTCTCTGATCCAGCGCTGTTGTTTGTTCTCTTCGGTGCGGATGACCCTGCCCTTCTCCCGGTCCATGATGTGGTTTTCCCTTTTGCAGTGGTCAGTGATTGCTGATTTGTAATGTTCATGTTGTGCTTATTCTTTTACTGCTCTGATTTTTAATTTTTTTGACAGGTAAGTCACACCCTCATGGAACATCAGCTGATAAAGACGGGTCTCAAGACACCATTATGCGACACTCTGAAGAAGGCGAAAGACTCGCCGAAACATGTCAGGTAAAAAATTTACCTAAAACATAATTGTCTGCTTTTAATGAATCAGTCAAATATCAATAATAAGAAGACAAAATGAACCTAATACAAATAAATGAATGCTTAATAACTCCCCTGCACATGCTCCTAAAAATCCAAACCTTCACCTGTAAATAAAATGTCCCGACCTGAAGACATCTTAATGTTATTATTTTGTTATACACACAGCGCCGCCAAGTGGAATCAAAAATTTGTTTTATTTTAATTTTCACGTACTGCACGGTGCCCTTTTGACGAATCCGACTGAAAATTAGTCAGAAAAGACTCAAGACAATGATCTTACTCTCTGCCGAGTTTGTGACGTTTTGGCAAAAGGCGTGGCTATTACGGTGCTGAAAAGTCCGATTGTACTTTGTGGCAACAAAAGCTCCGGCAACATGACTCAGATGATCCTATCTTCTCGAAGTTGTACACATTTGAGGATACTTCAGCCCTGAAGACATCTACCAACTTATTTTTCATCGTAGTAGTAGCGCCACCAACTGGTAAAAGCTAATACAAGTTATTTTCTTGGATGTTTTTCTCCGTGCAACTCAACAAGGTCGCCCTCATATATGCTCGGAGGACTGTTTCGGCCATGAGGATGTCACAATACGAAATTCATCCTTTTTCGTGAAAAGTTGTGGGAGTGGCATTGCACGGTTCGGCAATAAAACAACGCTGATTATGAGGTTCTAAATATGAACGACAACTCGTGAAACTTGACACACACATCAGGCAGAGCAAATTTATCAATATTTTATACGTTAGTTGTGCAGCTTTTTTTAAATGGCTCGCCATGGCCCTCGAGAAATGTTCAAAAAAGCAGCCCTGGTTGAGTGTTTCACCTCGCTTTTTGTAAATTTTATGGAGTACAGTGAACCCTCGGTTATCGCGGTTAATGGGGACCGAGACCACCCGCGAAAACTGAAAATCCGCGAAGTAGCGGCGCACCTTCAAAAATGCTTAAAAAAAATATACAATATATATAATAAATATATAAATATTTATATTTATATATATATATATATATATATACGGGGAGAGAGAGAGAGAGAGAGAGTGAAATTCATGTTATAACAAAAAAACCAAATTATTATTAAAACGTATTATTTTTTTATTCCCCAGCCATTCTTTTTGTATTTATTTAATTACTCCGACTTTAACCTGATGGTACGCCGTCCGGTGTGCCCTGTGAAAAAAAGGTGGCATTCTTTATTTATTTATTCTTTCATAACGGACAGCCTCGCGCTCCGCTCGTGCCCGGGCGCAAGAGGTGCTCCAATTCGGCTTAACTGTGACACACGCCCGACCTCCTCCGGAACTTCCATTCGGTTAAACTTAGGGGCCGCTTGGCACCGCCCGTGCCCGGGGAAGGTGCTCCTCTTCGGCTTACTGTGACGCGAGCATGCCCTCCTCCTCCGGAGCTTCCATTCAGTTAAACGTAGGGGCCGCTTGGAACCGCCCGTGCCCGGGGAAGGTGCTCCTCTTCGGCTTACTGTGACGCGAGCATGCCCTCCTCCTCCGGAGCTTCCATTCGGTTAAACTTCGGGGCCGCTTGGAACCGCCCGTGCCCGGGGAAGGTGCTCCTCTTCGGCTTACTGTGACGCGAGCATGCCCTCCTCCTCCGGAGCTTCCATTTGGTTAAACTTAGGGGCCGCTTGGCACCGCCCGTGCCCGGGGAAGTGTTAAAGAAATTTAAGTTTGTATGTTCATCTGTTAGTTTTGTTGTTTAGTTTGTCATCTTAGCAAGTTTCAAACTATAACTAATCTTACAGGCCCCCTTTGTTGCACATGCATTCGTATCTTTCTGGCCTCTAATTAAACCTTCGACAGCTACGGGTGCCAGGTACGGCCTCATCGCGAATGTGACTCCCCAACGCCAGAACCCTTTTCTGTAAACACCTCCCTTGGGGTGTTGATGACCTCTTTAACCCTTCGTAGATAATGTTGGGGCCCGAGGCCTCTTAAGGCTGTAACTTATGCATTTAGGGAGGTCCAACACAAGGCTTGGTATTTCTAAAGCAACAATATCGTCATGGCCATAAAATAAGTTCAACATGTTAAGCCTTGTGAAAATACACTACACAGGTCAAATGAAGTTCAGAGTGAACATGCTCCCTTTTGCTGTTAGAATAAGCAGAAGTATGAACAAAAGGTGTCTTGTAAGCTGAAACCGTTAGAATAGGCAGGAAGAGGGTGGGCAAGTGGGATGGAGTCAAATGTCAAGTTTTCCATTCTGTATGTATTGCATATTCAAATTGCTTATGCTGATGCAAATATAAACCATGTGTGCAGTCGAACACGCTGGCTTCGCCTCGGAGTTCGAGGGCTGCCCCGCGCGGAAATGACAGACAATCTTGGCTGGTTGATTCATTTGTTCAGGCTTGTTTTGATAGAAACATCCTTAACATTACTTGGTCCTTCGAATGCCGGATGAAAACGTGTGATCTGCGGTGGACGATTGACGACGACTGAAAACGGCGCCATCGTGAAAAGTCCTCTCTTCCAGGAGGCCGGTCCTCGGCCATCCTCCACCGGAGAGAACACAGACTTCATCCATGAACCGCGAGTGTCTCGACCAGCGGAGAGATTGTCACAGGTCAGTGGTTGTATACAACAGATAGTAAAAAACTTTTTTGGGTTTTTGAAGGATAGTAGGGTTTCAGGGAGTTCCTTTACCCGAAGAGATAGTACATCTTAGCTTAGCTATTTTCTGGAAGAAATACAGATTTAACTTTGCTATTTTGGAAGACTTGTTGGAAGACTCGGACAGTACAGAATTAACTGTTGTTTATTCTGGAAGGCAGATTAAGGCATTCCTTGTCTGGTAGAGAGTACAAGTGTAGTTGATTATATCTGCTCGGATAGTACAGAATTAACTGTTGTTTTTTCTGGAAGACAGATTTAGGGGTCCTTATTTCTGGTAGAGTACAGATGTAATTATTACTATATTTGGAAGTGATAGTACAACGTTTGTTATTTATAGAAGACGAAAATAGTTTATCTATTTTCACAGACACAGAACTGATCAATCTGTGAGTGTGTATGTGTATTGTATGAATGTCCAACGTTTGAGAAATCTAAAACTGACCGAGGGTTGTGAGTAAAAACACCCAGGAATACCCGCTCCAAATTGGGAGTAGAAGCTTGGTATTCAACCCAAAGTCAGGCAATTTGAATTTTTCTCAACACTGAGGAACCATAACTAGACACCATAACAATTAAGACTGTCAGAAATGGCGGCAGAATTGATGAAGGAAGTTAACTGTCAACTTTCCGAATTTGAAATAAAGGAAAAATGTAGGTTAGTTGAAATTGAAAAATATTGATTAGCTTCTCGTTTGTAGCTGTTCAATGTTGAGAACTGTGTGTGTTGTTTTGTGTGTCTGAGTCTGACTATGTGTGTGTGTGAGAACAAAGAAGAGAAAGGGTGGGGGTTGAGTCAGTGAGCTGGAGTGTGTGCGATTGGGGATTACTAATACCACTTGGTATTTTATCCCATGTAATACAGTAGGATTATAAACAGCAGACTGTTGTGGATGTAATAGACAAGAAATCTCCACCTGAAAAAGTTGAAGTGAGAATTGCCACAACAGGAAAATTGAGTTGCTGTCCTACTGATGAGAAACCAGTTTTTAGAACACCCTAGGTGTTGACAAACTGGTCCAATTTTCTAAAATTGGGGTATTGGGTAGTATAGTAAAGTCCAGGGAAACTTTGCAGTGTAGAGATTGGAAGTTAATAAGAAAAGAAAAGGAATGTGTAAAGAAAGAAAAAGAATGTGTAGAAAAGGGAAAGGAACAATTAATGTTCCATAGAAAGGATTGATGAAGTCCAAATGATAGGGCAAGTGAGAAAGGTGTCATAGGCAGATTTGCAAGTGGAAAACTGTATAGAGTAACAGAATGAGAACCTATGTGGTTGAGGGATGTAAGACACTGAGTTGGTTGCATGAATTGAAAGAGAGAAGTAGGTGTTATGAAAGATGGAATGAAGGTTTTGAAAGTGAACATGAGGAATCTTTGCAAAAGCATAGGTGTTTCCTGATTTTGAATTTTAAGTGGTGTCAAACCTGAGGTGCGGGGGCAGAATTTGGTTCTCTAACTGAGAGGCAAGGTAGGTTGAGAAGGAAAAGCGTAAGTGAAATAGGATGAGCGGAAAGTTAAGAGGGGGTTGGAGATGACTGAGAGGTAAAGTAGGTTGGGCAGATGCCAGAAGGAAAGCGTAAGTGAATTGGAACGAGCGGAAAGTTTAGGGGGAAGGAGCTGTTGCCATTGGCTTGAGATTGCCTGCTCGTAAATTGGCAGGGAGGAGTGGCCAGTAAACTGGAGCCTTTGGTAGGGGGCGTAACCCCTGGCAGCTTGGTTGCCTGGGGACCGCGTGATTGGCGTATGAACAGTGAGGCCCCCCCCCTCCCTTCTTTTTCTGCTGTGAGCGTCTAGGATAGGCTTGCACACGAGGGCGGCCAAGGAGAAGACGAGTAATTTACATAATGAATGAAGGGTTTGAGAACTTGTTTTAAGGAAGTGTACGATTGGGAAAATGAATGACTAGGCCGGGACCCCAGTGGGGCTTCGGACTGCGAGTTGATGTCCAAACCTCTGGATTCCCCCTCTGACAGTGACAACAGTGAGGACATTGAGGAAGATATTAAACATATGTTTGACCTCGAGAATTACTTAATGCGTCATCAAACTGAACCGATGAGATGCAGCTGTTAAAAAAGGAAGTCACATATTTAGGCCGCATTTTGACTGAAAAGGGGCGCATTTTTGGTGACAAGCAAAAAGAAGGCGTTGCCCGAGCCCTAAAACCAATAACAAAGAAGTAAATGATGTCCCTTATAGGTGTACGCAATTATTGCCAGGCATGGATTGCAAAGTACTTAGAAATCACACGACTATTGCTGGACATCATTTATGACAAGCCAATGACATTTGAGGAAAAAAAAAATGTTTGAACACTTGAGGTTGACAAGCTTTTGAACTTGTCAAGTGTGAACTCATTGATTAAGATGTATTAGCACTACCAAATTACTATGAGCCATTTGAGCAAACAGTGACTGCAAAAAATGGTTTCATGACCTTGTGTGGCTGCAGACGCGCAGGGCTCATGAAATCACTTGCATATTAGTCACAACAATTGGATCAAGCAGCCTTCACCCACCACATTCACATTGCACGGCGACCTAATTGTCACATTACACTGATAAGGTGCGCTCAGCCCAGCGTCACTTTTTCCCGCACCAGTAGAAGGCACACCACACGACTGTGGAAGCCGAGTCCAAATTATCACCAAACAGCGACCTGACCTCTTGGACACCTTTCTCCCGACTGGAGAGACAGTTTTTTGACGGCCGCAAAGGGGTGGGAATTTTTTTTTTAACAAAGCATTTTGTTTCAAGGGATATTAAAATCTGTATGTGCAGGACAAGCAGCAGAAACTTCTGTGCTGATCCAGAATTGTAAGATGTTTTCTAAAAAACATTTTACAATTTGGACTGACTGCCAAGATATATGTTTATGTGTTCTGTCGACATTGGGCAAACGGCGTTTTAAAAAAATCACAAAAGATGAAAGAAAAGTTGTGCATAAAGCACGTCTAAATAAGTATTTGTAAATGCAAAATTTTCTGAACAGAAAATGAAACGATTACAATTGAATACTGCCTCGCTGACAATGCAGCAAGGGGTAATGCACACACACACACACACACACACACACACACACACACACACGCAGCAAATCAACTTGACAATTTGATCTCACGCCAGGGAAAAATACACCACTAATTGAATGCACACATTGGGAGAAAAAAGGTGCAAACATTGCTGAGGAAATTGTTCCCACATATAGACTTTTCAACAAAAAACTTTTTTTTAGACAAAGTGTTAGTTGTTTGGGTTGCAATATTGTTTGGTTATAATTAATGTGTTTTCAAAATATTACGTTGTTTCCAACAACACATGATGATGTTAAAACAGTTGGAAAAAGTGTTGTGTAATCGAATTATCCTGACATTTGGAATTTCAAGAGTGATTTAAAGTGAAAATGATGCATTTTGTGAATAATGTTTGTAACAAGTGGGACAGTTGTTGCAAAATTGACTCAAAGCGTCATTTTGCATACAGTCTGCAGGACTTGTGGAACGCACGAATGGAACTGACTTATCAAGACAAAGAAAAAAAAAAGAGACAATGGCCAGACTGTGTTTCAATCACAGCAATGAGGATAGTGCCAGCCGAAGGAAGGACACTATCCCCTTTTTATCCTATATGGCCTCACACATAGACTCTCAGGTTCATCAGAACCACCAGCGACTGGCACATCTGTCCCAGTCCACATGAAAGACATGTTTGACCACAATTACTGGCCAGTGTGTTTTGATCCACAGATAAACCACGTCCATGTGGGAGACCAACTCTTCCTCAAGGTGCTGAAACGACCTCGTTGGGACAGTGAACGCTGGGACGGCCCTCATCAGGTGATTGCAGTGACCCCGACGGCAGCAAAGGTCGAGGGGCGTGGCGGCTGGAACCATCAGTCGCAGTGCAAGCTTCTCCGGTCCCTGCTGAAGGCTGAGCGACGCAAGTCCCTTGGAGAGGATCTCCACCACGTACACTCCAATGTACCAACAAAAGACCACAGTTGGAAAGAGGGTTTTCCGTGGCAAACACACCCCTCTCGGAAGGATGGAGCAAGCCGCCGAACAGCAACTGGGCACTGCCCTGTCGACCAGATGCATCATCTACTTCCTTGCAGGGCTGTGCCTGGTCAGCGCACAACCTCGAGACCAGGACAACGTCAAACGCAGACGAGTTGCACAGGCGCAGACTGCTGACTACACGCACATCAAATAAAACCTGCAGCCTCTGAAAAAACGCTCAAGGTCACTGATTCATGTAACTTGCATCACAGAAAAGAGTTGCAGTTGTGAATGTTTGATGTTCCGGGTTTATTTTGTACATACATGTATTGGACCAAAAACTGCATTAGCTTTGCTTTATTATCTTTTAATTGTTATTATTTTTTTGGGCTTCTCGTTCGGGGCATGGGTTTCTACCCTTTTCTCCAAGAATTTTTGAGTTTTTGGGTAGTTTTTCTCCCCCCTCAAGCGACAGCCTTTGATGATGAGATTTGAAACTTGATAAACAGGTGGGATATGTTAAAGAAATTTAAGTTTGTATGTTCATCTGTTAGTTTTGTTGTTTAGTTTGTCATCTTAGCAAGTTTCAAACTATAACTAATCTTACAGGCCCCCTTTGTTGCACATGCATTCGTATCTTTCTGGCCTCTAATTAAACTTTCGACAGCTACGGGTGCCAGGTACGGCCTCCTCGCGAATGTGACTCCCCAACGCCAGAACCCTTTTCTGTAAACACCTCCCTTGGGGTGTTGATGACCTCTTTAACCCTTCGTAGATAATGTTGGGGCCCGAGGCCTCTTAAGGCTGTAACTTCTGCATTTAGGGAGGTCCAACACAAGGCTTGGTATTTCTAAAGCAACAATATCGTCATGGCCATAAAATAAGTTCAACACGTTAAGCCTTGTGAAAATACACTACACAGGTCAAATGAAGTTCAGAGTGAACTTTTGCTGTTAGAATAAGCAGAAGTATGAACAAAAGGTGTCTTGTAAGCTGAAACCGTTAGAATAGGCAGGAAGAGGGTGGGCAAGTGGGATGGAGTCAAATGTCAAGTTTTCCATTCTGTATGTATTGCATATTCAAATTGCTTATGCTGATGCAAATAAAAACCATGTGTGCAGTCGAACACGCTGGCTTCGCCTCGGAGTTCGAGGGCTGCCCCGCGCGTAAATGACAGACAATCTTGGCTGGTTGATTCATTTGTTCAGGCTTGTTTTGATAGAAACATCCTTAACAGGAAGGTGCTCCTCTACGGCTTAACTGCCACGCACGCCGGCCGGAGCTCTGGTACGGTCCGAACCGCGCGAAACGTCGCCACCGATCGTGTCCGGGGGAACGTGCTCTTCTTCGTCCACTCTCCTCTTCGCCCACGCTCTTCTTCGGCGCACGCCGGCCGTCTAACCGCTCCAGCGCCCTGTCGTGCCGCTCGGCGAAACTACAATGCCCCCGAATATTTTTTAGACCCGCGAAGCACTGAACCCACGAAAGGTGAACCGCGAAGTAGTGAGGGTTCACTGTATGTATAAGACCAAGACCTACAAAAAAGTCTCTTGGAGCAATGAGCTAGGTTTTACAGGAAGTCGGCCACTTTGAATTTACTTAAAAGGGGGCGGGTCACCACAATGGACTTTGTGTAGAAATTATTATTGGGGCCCGAGCAGCGACCGCGGCAAGGTCCCTATTGTTTTTGTAGAAATTATTATTAGGGCCCGAGCAGCGACCGCTACGAGGTCCCCATTGTTTTTGTGGAAATCATTATTATTTTTATTATTATTATTAGGGCCCGAGCAGTGGCCGCTGCGATGTCCCTATTGTTTTTCTAGAAATTGTTATTAGGGCCCGAGCTGCGACGGCGGCGAGGTCCCTATTGTTTTTGTAGAAATTATTATTAGGGCCCGAGCAGCAACCGCTACGAGGTCCCCATTAACCGCGATAACCGAGGGTTCACTGTATTACTCTTACTCGATCTTGGCGCCGCTTTTGACACTTGATCATAACATATTATTAAAACGCCTTGAAACTTGTGTTGGCATTTCAGGTTCAGCGCTTTCTTGGATTAATTCGTATCTGTCGGAGACGACGCACCGTGTAATTCATGGCAATGCGTCTTCTGATCTTTGTAAGATCACACGCGGAGTTCCGCAGGGATTGGTACTAGATGCTACCGCTTGGTGATATTATACGGAAATATCACATTAGTTTTCATTGTTATGCTGATGATACGCAATTATACATGCCGTTGGATATAACGAATCCGTGTGATTGCTATAAATTAGAGGCATGCCTTGCCGAAATTAAACTATGAATGTCTTTCAATTTTTTGCGTCTTAACTCAGATAAAACCGAGATGCTGATCATTGGACCAGCGCGTCATCTGTACCTTTTTCAAAGACACCACTATGAGTATCGATAAATTGCCCAAAAGGATTCAACAAAAAATCTCGGTCTTATATTTGACACAACTATGTCGTTTCAAATGCACATTAAAAATATTACTAGAACTGCATTTGTTCATCTGCGTAACATTGCTAAAATTCGCCCAATTCTATCAACCTGTGATGCAAAAATCTTAATCCATGCGTTTGTTACGTCTCGCCTCGACTATTGTAACGTTTTGCTCTCGGGTCTCCCCATGTCTAGTATTAAAAGTTAGTTCAAAATGCAGCAGCTAGACTCTTGACTAGAACGAGAAAGTTTGATCATATTACCCCGATACTTGCCAATTTGAATTGGCTTCCGGTCCACTTGAGATGTGATTTTAAAGTTCTGCTACTTGCCTATAAAATATTGCATGGCTTAGCACCTTCCTATCTCGTTGACCTCGTGGTACCATATGTTCCGTCCCGAAACCTTCGCTCACAAAATGCTGGTCTTTTAGTGATCCCGCGAGCCAAAAAGAAGTCCACAGGTTCTAGAGCGTTCTCTATTCGGGCACCAATGCTTTGGAATGTATTACCCTCAGGTATTAGAGGCGCCACCTCAGTAGAAATGTTCAAAACACTATTAAAGACGCATTTATACTCTTGTGCATTTAGTTGAACTATTTGTTGGCCTGTTTACTGCCGCTTTTTCTCTTATCTTCTCTTTTCTGCCCCCTTTTCCCCGGCTGGGGGATTAGGTGACGGTCACCCACTAGGAAGTTTAAGGCATTGACAAACTGGGCATGCACCTGTTCCAGTGATGTCGTCTTCCTGCAGCGCGACATTTATTTATATACTTTAGCATCTAATTTAATTATTTGTTGGCCTGTTTACTGCGGCTTCTCCTCTTTTCTGCCCCCTCTTCCCCTGCTTGGGAATTAGGTGATGGTGACCTGCTATGAAGATTACGGCACTGACCAACCGGGGAGGGACCTTCTCTGCCGAAGTCGTCTTCATGCAGCACCTCTTCTGATTTCCCTATATTTCAGCACTTCGTTGAACTACTTGTTGGCCTGTTTACTATTTCTGTTCTTTTTTTTCTGTTCCCAATTCCACGGCTTGGGAATTAGGTGATGGTGATTCACTTGGAAGTGGCTGTTCTGAATTTACCCCAAACTGACTATTTCAAGATCAAAGGCTCAACCTCGGATATGCTGCCATGGCGATTACGGTCCTGGATGAGGACCCACTCCACTAAAGTCATCTTCCTGCAGCACTTCATTTAATTGACTCTCACATTATCTCATCTAACATTGTATAGCATCATTGTATGTGTCAAATGTTGCCCACTTGGCATCCAAAGCAGCCTGGTCATCCTGGAAGGGGGTTTCCCCCCCATCTGTGGTCCCTTCTCAAGTTTTCTCACTTTTCCCCCAATGGGGTTTTGAGTTTTTCCTTGCCCTCCTGGGGGTTAAGATCAGTGGATGTTGATTGTGGTTATGTAAAGCCCTTTGAGACTGTCTGTGATTAAGGGCTATACACATAAAATTGACTTGACTCGACTTGGACCAGAATAGAAGTGGATGAGGGAAAAAGGGAGGGGCGGTGTTGACTGATATTGTGCAGATGGAAGTAGGCTGACCGGGTTGTGTTATTATGCTTATGGAAAGATAGAGTGCTGTCAAGGATGACACCCAGACTCTTGACCTGAGGGGATGGGAAAACAATGGAGGGGCCAACAGGAATGGGAAAACTGCCAACTTTGGATTGTATTGATTTTGTACTGAAAAGAATAACTTCTGTTTTGTCGCTGTTAAGCCTCATGAAATTATTAGAAAACCAGTCATTGATTTCAGATAGACAGGAGGTGACGGAGGTGGGAGGGAGTGATATGCTGGGTTTGCAGGAGAACTAGAGCTGGGTGTCATCCGCGAAGCAATGGAAAGCGATATTGAATTTTCGGAAAATGCTGCCAAGGGGAAGGAGGTATATGATAAATAATAGGGGGGCCAGGACCGAGCCTTGGGGCAAACCTGAGGTGACTGGGAGGGACTTTGATGAGAAATATTTAAGCTGGATGAACTGAGTGCGGTCTTTGAAGTATGAATGGAACCAGTTGAGGGCGGTGTGGGTGATGCCGATGGAAGAAAGTCTTTTGAGAAGGATGGTGTGTGAGATGGTGTCAAAGGCCGCAGTCAGGTTAAGAAGGATGACAATGGAGAATGAATCTGAGTCAGCTGCAATGAGGAGAGCAGAGGTGACCTTGAGTAGAGTTGATTCAGTGCTGTGAAGTGCACGGAAACCGGACTGAAAGGGTTATTGCAGGTGAGATGAGAGTGGAGTTGAGTGGCGACTACATTATCTAGGACTTTTGAAATGAATGGTAGGTAGGAAATAGGGCGGAGGTTCAGGAAATAGTACTGAGCGGCTTTTTCTTAATCTCATGAGAAAATGTACTTGGGCAAGCACAGTCGAAAAGAGTCGTGCGTTATCTCAGCCCAGCCTCACATTCTTCCCCCGGCACGGGTCTACGTCCAAGGGAAGGTCCTCTCCAGATTAATCATTGTCTGGATGGTTGATTCCCAGCTGGTCCCCAAGACTGGTATTCCACGGCTGGCCTTCTCCGGCGGGCAGTCTCTCCGTCTCTTCTGCTGGTATTCCCCTGTAATCTTGTCAGTGTGCATGTATGTGTGCTCCAAAATCAAATTATGTCTTTCAGAATGTGTTTTTGCAATGGCGTCCCCTTGAACCCTCCAATCAATCAATCAAATTTTATTTATAAGAGCACTTTTCATACATAAAATGCGGCTCAAAGTGCTGTACAATAAAAACATCCAAATTACAACGAAAAACTAAAACCCATTCCACCCACTCAACATAAACACAAGACACATCCACATACACGCCTGAACTCGCACACACACAGAACACTCGCATTCACACAACTTAATAAACCATCTTAGTAGAAAGACAGGGTAAGGCACAGAGAAACCATATGAGAAAATGTACCCAGGGTAGGTCATCCGCGCTGAGAGGGATGACGGCTCACGCCCACAGGGAGCTGCGCCAACACACAGACCCCTAGCCCAGACTGACCGGGGTAGACCCTACACATAGTGCAGAGGGCCCCGGTCCGCCGGGCCTAAGGAGCCTCCGGGATGAAGCCCCCTGTGAGAAGGCCAGCCACACCTCCCAGCGCGGAGGCCCCCCTTGAGGAAACACTGGAGCTAAAATATATAAAAGAAAATGATAATGCTAAACAAAAAAGAAGCTAAAAATTAAAGGACAATAATATAAAAAGACGAAGCTAAAATATATAAGAAAAATTATGATACTAAAAGACAGAGAAGAAGCTAAAAATTAAAAGACAATAATATAAAACGACGCAGCTAAAATATATAAGAAAAATGATGATACTAAAAGACAAAGAAGCTAAAAAAAATTAAAGACAATGATAATATATAAAATGACAATCCTGAATTAAAAGACTAAGATAAATTATTTAAAAGCCAAACAAAAAAGGTGAGTCTTGAGCAGGGGTGGGCAATTATTTTTTCCATGGGGCCACATAAGAAACATTAAATATTGTGGAGGGCCGGGCCAAAAGGCTGAACTCAATTCTGCATAATATTAATTGTATTTCTTTTTTAAAAAGCAGTAAATAGCACTGTTTTGACAAGCTGGCATTAAAGTTAAGCAATGAAACTAAATACCAAATAAACTGAAAAAATGAGGTTGCCTTACAAAAATGTATTCATTCAAATTTCTCAACACAATGGTAGACATAATATTAACATTTTTTACTATTTGTGACTCATATTAGTAAACATATTCTGTCACATTCACTTCAAAACACATTTTGAGTTCCATATACTGTTGGATAGTTGTGTAAAGGTTCTGAGCATTTTAAAGACATCACAATATTGTCTTTTTGCACCAAACATTAAGCAAGATACAACATATTGACTGTCACTGAACTGTGATTTTGAGAAAAAGTGTCCCAGTTCATTGTTATCTGGTGCCGTTTTTATATTTCTCTGCATGTTTCGTCTGGTAATGCCGACTCAAATTGTAGTCCTTCAACACGGCGATCTGCTCCCCGCAAACTAAACACACAGCTTTACCTCTAACTTCAGTAAATAAATACTTCGCTGTCCAATTTTTGTTGAAAATTCTACATTCGGCATCTACCTTTCTTTTTGTAGCCTGAGCGGACATTTTTGAGGACGAACGTTGTCTTGTTGTGATTCAATCGCGCGCATGTCTTGATAAACGCATTACGTCATTATGTGCGACGCACATTGTGCGGGAATAAAAAAAAAAAACAATTTCAGAATAAAAGCAGTGCAGCTTTCGCCCATGAATGAGGTGAAATTAAAAAGTATGTTTATTTTGAAATTTCCAATTAACCTTACACTCGCGGTCAGAGTCAACCAAAGGTATGTGGCCCGGGCCATACAATGCCCAGGTCTGTCATACGGGCCAGTCAGTGCCACCCGGCGGGCCGGATGTGGCCCGCGGGCCGTGCAATGCCCAGGTCTGGTCTTGAGCCTCCTTTTAAAAATATCAACAGTCTCTGCGGACCTGATGTCCTCCGGCAGGCTATTCCATAGACGAGGACCAGAATGGCTGAATGCAGCCTCGCCATGTGTTCCAGTCCTCACCCGAGGAATAATTAACAGGCCGGTGCCAGAGGACCTCAGGGTCCGCGAGGATGGCCCAAGACCGTTAAGGCATTTAAAAACTAATTGAAGAACCTTAAAATCAATCCTGAAACACACGGGGAGCCAATGCAGCGATTTTAAAACTAAATCCAGTGCCCAATTTGGTATGTTTGCATCTCTATGTCCTATGTGGAGAATGTGCTTTGTCATATTTGTCCATGAAGTGCTGTCTGGCTTGTCATCAGTTTGTAATGTGCAGACTGAATATGTATGATGTGAATGTGAGTGTAGGTCATGAAAATACTATGTTCACACATTTATAAACTAAGTAATATAACTTTAGCATGTGAAAATAATATCATAAATCAGTAAAGACCATGACTACAATCAGTCATTCCTATGCGTAGTAGAATTAGAATTAGAATTAGAAATCCCTTTATTGTCATTGTACTCAAGTGTGCAACGAGATTAGAAGGCTCCCCTCTCCAGTGCAATACAACAATAAGACAGACAAATATATAAATTAGATTAATAAATAAGAGAGTGCAATGGAATTTAGTACAGAATAGGGTATATAAAAACACATCACGATGCTGTTCTGCAAGGTAAGGGTGTTCTCGTGTGTGTGTGAGAGTTCAGAATGGAGATGGCTCTCGGAAAGCAACTGTTTCTCAGTCTATTGGTCCTCGATTTGATGCATCTGTAGCGCCTGCCAGAGGGCAACAGGTCGAACAGGTGTGAGTTTGGGTGGGTATTGTCTTTGACGATGTTGAGAGCCCTTCTGAGGCACCGGGCGGTGTAGATGTCCGACAGTGAGGGGAGAGGGCAGCCAATAATCCTTTGCGCTGTTTTGACTGTCCTCTGGAGCCTCACTCTGTCGGCCTCAGTGCAGCCGCTGTACCAGGTGGAGACACAGTACGTCAACAGGCTCTCAATGGACGAGTGGTAGAAGGCTAGCAGCAGCTTCCTGTCCAGGTTGAATTTCCTGAGGACTCTCAGGAAGTGCAGACGCTGGTGGACCTTCTTTACCACTGCTGTGGTGTTGTGAGTCCAAGAAAGGTCGTCGGAGATCTGTACTCCCAGGAACTTGAACGTGTGGACCCTCTCCACACACACGCCTTCGATGCAGAGGGGGGGCGGCACCGTCTTGTTCCTCCTGAAGTCGACGACAATCTCCTTTGTTTTTGCAGTGTTAAGGTGCAGTCTGTTGTCCTTGCACCAAGCTGTCAGTCTCTTTACCTCCTCTCTGTAGGCTGTCTCGTCACCTTCCGAGATCAGACCGACCACTGTCGCGTCGTCAGCAAACTTGACGATGGTGTTGTTGCCATGTGCCGGGCTGCAGTCGTAGGTGTAGAGGGCGTATAGGAGAGGGCTCAGCACGCATCCTTGAGGGGAACCGGTGCTCAGCATGCAGGTGGAGGACGTGTAGGGGCCGAGCAACACAGTCTGGGATCTGTTGGTCAGAAAGTCCTTAATCCAGATGCGTGTGAGGGCAGGGAGGCCGAGAATGTCAAGTTTGGCGACGTGGATGTCTGGGATGATTGTGTTGAATGCCAAGCTGTAGTCCACAAAGAGCATCCTTGCATAGCTCTGCTGTTGTTCCAGGTGGCCCAGCACAACATGCAGAGCAGTGTTGATGGCGTCCTCAGTGGATCTGTTAGCCCAGTATGCAAACTGGTAGGGGTCCAGAGTGGGAGGAAGGCAGTCCCTGATGTGCTGGAGAACCAGCCTCTCGAAGCACTTCATGATGACTGGTGTGAGAGCAACAGGACGGTAGTCATTCAGGTGGACGGCTGGTGACTTTTTGGGGACAGGAATAATGATGGAAGTTTTCAAGCAGGAGGGGATGACTGCTTGAGCCAGGGAGCGGTTGAAGATCCTGCAGAATACATGTGACAGTTGGTGGGCACATGTTTTGAGGACCTTGCCTGGTATTCCGTCGGGTCCAGTAGCTTTCCTGGGGTTAACAGCCAGGAGCGCGCGCCTCACATCGTGTTCCTCTACGGTGAGTGGGGGGGAGTTGGAGCATGAAGTGCGGGGGTGTGACGGTTGGGGCGAGTCAAAGCGAGCAAAGAAGCAGTTAAGCTCCTCTGCCAGCGATGCACTCGGGTCTGCAGAGGTCGTGCTGCTGCCACGGAAGTTGGTGATGCTCCGTAGACCCTGCCACACCTCCCGTGGTCTGTTACTGGCAAGGTGGGCCTCCAGCCTCCCCTTGTAGGTTGCCTTGGCTAGCTTGATGCCTTTGCTCAGGTCAGCACGAGCCACCCTGTACTGGGCTTTGTCGCCTGACCTGAAGGCAGCGTCACGGGCCTTGAGGAGAGAGCGAACCCTGCTGGACATCCAGGGCTTCGCATTTGGGAAGGTCCGTATAGTCCTGTGTAGGGACACAGTTTCCATGCAGAACTTGATGTAGTCCACTACACAATGTGTGTAGACATCAAGGTCCTGATGATCAAAGAGGCCCCAGTTTGTGTCTTGAAAGCAGTCCTGTAATTCACTCATGGCGCCGTCACGCCAGGTTTTCACAGTCTTTGTGGTGGGCCTGAATCTGCGCCTGAGAGGGATGTATGCAGGTGCGAGCTGCAAGGACAGGTGGTCTGACTGGCCGAGGGGGGCGAGTGGGAGGGCCCTGTATGCGTGCTTGATGTTCGAGTACACATGGTCGAGAGTGTTGTCTCCCCTCGTTGGGCACTTGACATGCTGGTGAAACTCTGGGAGTACAGTCTTTAAATTGGCCTTATTAAAGTCTCCCGCTACTACGTGAACGCCATCAGGGTGGGCCCGCTGATGTTTATTGATGACGCACGCGAGTAGCGAGAGCGCCGTGCTAGTGCTAGCGTCGGGAGGGATGTAAACAGCTGTGACAATCACGACCGTTAGCTCCCTCGGGAGAAAATAAGGCCGGCATTTAACGGACATGAACTCGATGTCGGGGGAAGAGTGCTTCTCGACGATCGTGCTATCGCCGCACCAGTTCTCATGCACGTAAACACAGAGCCACCCCGCCCCGTCTCTTACCGGTGTCCCTTGTCCGATCCGCGCGATGTAGCGAGCGCCCGGCCAGCTGGATGCTAGCATCGGGGACGTCTGCGTGCAGCCAGGATTCCGTGACGACGATCACACTGCTGTCTCGCACATAGCGGTTTCCCAGGATTTGTAATCCCAGGTCGTCGATTTTGTGGACCACGGATCTGGCGTTGGTGAGGTACAGACTCGGCAGTGGTTGCCTATGGGGCTGCCGTCGCAGCCGTTGCAAGACACCGGACCTGCAGCCCCGCTTCTGCTTCCTCTCTCTGCGTCGCCTGCGCCGCCTCCCGGTCCCGATGACAAGCCACGGTGAGCCGGGCAGCCTCGCCAGTTCGTCCGGAATTTTGCGATCATAGCATATTCAGTAAATATAAACCTGCTAAATTAAATAATTGACATTCTGTCCCATAAATGTTTAAAATGCCGGTAATTGCCATACAATCCTTCAAGGGTCGACGAGCGATGTTCGGGAGGAGGAGCAGTGGTGGTGGTGCGTTTCCCTCGGGCATGTGTCGGTAAATCCAGCGGAGTTCAGCGGCAGTGGATTGAAGTTGTCCTGACACAGGTTGATGACATGACAGGAACAGGCAGAAGTGCGAGAAGCAGACTGGCCTGCGGGTCCACATGGCAGACAGGTGCTAACTTTGATAGGTAAGCTAAACTTTAGCCACAGTAGACGCGTCAGCGACTATGCAATCGGTGGGTGGCATTCATGAGAATCGGGATCGCTCAACATACAGATAATAATAAATAAAATCACTGTAACTGGAGGGATTGTAAACTGCTAAAGCAGGTACAACAAGCGGATCCAAAAAATTTCTGAGAGTTACCGGTGAGCAGTGGCAGCCAAACGTGCCAGCGTCCACTCAACCGGGAGTTGATTCAATATTCACAATATTTTATTATTTTGTCGTACAGTTGTTTAAAAATGGCTCGCTATCGCCCCCTAGAAAAAAAAAAACAACAAAAAAAAACAGCCCCATATCTCTGTTTCACCAAACTGAAAATTTGATGAAGTGTGTACAAAGCCAAGACCTAATAAAAAGTCTCATGGAGCCGTATGCTAAATTGAACAGGAAGTCGGCCATTCTAAATTTATCAGAATCCGAAATCCTTTTATTGTCATTGTACAGTGTGCAACAAGATTAGGGAGCTCCCCTCTCCAGTGCAATACAACAATAATTTAATCAAATATATAAATTAGATAAATAAGAGAATAAATATTGTGATGGAAAATAGTATGAAATTGGAGAAATACAACACAATACGTCGCTGTTCAGCAAGGTAAGGGTGGTCGTGTGTGTGTGCATGTGTGTGAGAGTTCAGAATGGTGATGGCTCTCGGAAAGAAAATGTTTTTCAGTCTATTAGTCTTTGATTTGATGCACCTGTAGTGCCTGCCAACAAATTTACTTCAAACATTGACGAGGCTTTGAAAACAAAAGCTGCTCTAACTTTAACTACAAGCAAATTCCTCTTGAAGATTCCTCACGTTATTTCTCGGAAATATTTCACATTTCCAACGTGCCAGTACCCCAACGTTGTCCGGGTGGCGAGGGCCCTTTATAGCTGCTCGCAGCTCTAGTTTTTAATTAATTTTTTTAAATCAATGGTGATGACAGTGAAATATGTCTTGTCTGGTATCATGATAGCTGGAGGATATTTTGTCATGATATTTTAGTCAGGCCTGATAACAGTGATGTATGCTGATTTAAGGCTACTTTTATTTTGAAATGCCGTATCACATTTTGGTGGGACCGCATTTGATGGACAACTGGGGTTGTCTAGTGTCCCCCAAAATGGGTCTGATATCACGATAGCTCGAGGGTATTTTGAAATGATTATTTTAAAATCAGTGTTGATGACAATGAAATGTGCATATTTCAGGTGGGTTTTTTTTTTATTGTGAAATTACACATCAGATTTTGATGGGACCATTTTTGATGAACAGCTGGGGTCGTCTAGTGTCCAACAAAACTAGTCTGGTATTACGACAGCTCCAGCTCTTTTATTTTAAAATGCCTCCTTACATTTTGATGGGACTACTTTTGGTGGAAAGCTGTGTTGTCTTGTGTCCTCCAAACCTGGTTTGGTATTACCATAGCTAGAGGATATTTTTTAATGAAATTTTAAAGTCAGGCATGATGACAGTGAAATGTGCAGATTTCAGGCAACTTTTAGTTTGAAATTACAAATTAGATTTCGATGGGACCACTTTTTATGGACAGCTGGGGTAGTCTCGTGTCCCACAAAACTGGTCTGGTATCACGATAGCTCGAGCTATTTTTTTTTTAACTCAGTGGTGATGACCGTGAAATAAGCGAATTTCAGGCTACTTTTATTTTGAAGTGCCACATCACATTTTGATGTGACCACTTTTGGTGGACAGCTGGTGTGGTCTAGTATCCCCAATCCTGGTTTGGTATCACGATAGTTTGAGGATATTTTTTAAAGATTTTTCTTTTAAATCAGTGTTGATCACAGTGCATATTTCAGGTGATTTTTTTATTTTTAAATGCCACATCAAATTTTGAAGTGACCACTTTTTGTGGACAACTGGGGTGGTCTGGTGTCCCGCAGAACTTGTCTGGTATCACGATAGCTTGAGGATTTTGTAATGATTTTAATTTTTTTAATCATTGGTGACGACAGACAAATAAGCAAATTTTCACGCTTTTATTTTTAAATATCCCATCAGATTTTGATGGGACCACATTTGTTTTTACGGTTCCGTCACCACGCGAGTGGCTACCTGCTAAAGCAGCACGGCTCACTATTTGAGCCTTTTTCGCGTGTTTTTTCCTTTACCCAGTTTTATTTATTTTACCTCATCGCAGCAATGGACATCCAAATTGCGGTGGTTTTATTGCTGCTGGGGGCTGTTTTTTGCGTGATCGTGTCCGGAGATGTCACTGGGAGCTACGGATCAATCGTTTACACAAGAGATCAGCTGTTAGCACTTCGTGCTAACCCCGTGCCGACTCCCGGAGCGAGACCCGATATCCCCCACGAGTTGAGGAGGAAGAGACGGGGGATGTCGCGCGGGGGCGAAACGCCAGGCAAAGAGGAGGCGTGACCACCCCGTCCTCCTGTCCGTTTTTATGGGAAATGTTAGATACCTTCCCAAGAAAATGGACGCGGCACGAGAGGAACTTCCAATGAGCTAGCTTGCTGATGTTCACGGATTCATGGCTAACAGACCTAACGCCGGACACCGTCGTGGAATTTGACGGCTTCCAAATACTACTTGCGGACAGGACACTGGAAAGCGGTAAGAGGAAAGAGGAGGGCTGGCTGTGTTTGTTAATGATAGATAGTGTAACCCTAGGCACATCACAGCTAAGGAGCAACTTTCCAGTCGGGACAATGAGCTGCTAGCTGTTAGCATGCGTCCATACTTGACAAGCATCGCGAGTTAACAAGGACGTGCACGTAACAGGTGCGTGAGTAAACTGCTTAAAACTTTGATCGTCATTCAGCTGACCTACAAATTGAGACGCTACAGTCAGTTTGACGTTTTTGTTTGCTTGATTGTGGATTGACATGGAGGAACAAGACAGTGGAAAGCGGACATTAAAAATGACGGAGAAAAGCTGTAGAAGATCACAAGCCTAAACGGATGCAGGCACGCAGGTGCAAATTTGCTCAATTGACCTCCATGCAACGTCAAATTGAACAATTGATGGAGGATGATGCAAATGTTGACGCTGTAAAAAACTGAGCTTCGTGTTTGCTTTAGCGGCATGGAGCAAGAATTTGTGGACCTCAATTCCGGTGTGCAAAATTTAAAGACTGAAGAGGATTTTGCCGATGACCAAAATAACTGGTTTGATCCAAAAAATGTAATTAATGGAAATGTGAGCAATGGAAGAAGGACGTTTTGAAACGTGCAGAGGAAGGATGCAATAAACAAATATCACCTGATGATAGTAGATCTGCATCAACTAACTACACCCATAGAAGTAGAAGTAAAGAATCTAACAGACAGAAGCTCACTTCTGTCAACGTCTTCAATTAAATTAAAGGCTCAAATGGAACGAGCATGTTTAAAGGCAAAGGCTGCTGATTTACAACAAAGGTTGGCACTTGAGCAAGAAGAAGCTGCAATTAAGGCAAAGAAGCAAATGCATGCAATGCAAACGGCACTCCCTGAGTCTGATGCTAAATTGGATGTCTTGAGAAGATATGAAAATACCCAGGAGGATGGTATCCACATTCCTGATGAGTGTGTTACAATTTAAACAAGGAAAAACATTCAATTACCATCACAGCCTATCAGAGCAACAAGCAGTGTTGACCTGAAATGCTCCCACTTCGACTATTCCAATGGCTAGATTTCCACATCAGACAGAAAGTAGAGAACAACAGGGACATGTGCTTGATGGCCTTTGCCAAGCAATCTCACAGCAAGCCAGTGTCGCAGAATACTTAGCAAAGAGTCAAAAAGCATCGCTACTTACCGAACTTTCCATTCCTACGTTTAAAGGCGACCCTCTGCATTATAAAACCTGTATAGGTGCCATTGAACATGGGATTGAAGGCCGTACAAGTGATAACCGTGATCATCTTCAATTTTAGCTGCAGTATACTAGTGAACAACCACATGAGTTGGTGAAGAGCTGCATCCATATGGAACCTCTGACAGGATATACCAAAGCAAAACAAATCTTGAAGGAGTTTTATGGTGATGACTTCATGATAGCAGAAGCATATTTAAAGGAAGCCATGGATTGGCCAACAATCAAGTCTGAAGATGGTGTTGCACTTCAGTCTTTCACATTATTCCTTATGGGCTGTTTGAACATAATGGCAGATGTTAATTACATGGAGGACTTGGACAACATGGCTAATATAAAGGCATTGGCAAACAAACTTCCATACAGACTTATAGAATCTTGGAGAAAATTTGCCTGCAATCTCCAAGAAAGAACAAATAGAAGAGTGAAGTTTAAGGATTTTGTTGACTTTGTTGACAAGCACGAAAGATTCTATAAAACAGAAAACAAAATCACAACACACAGAAACACCAAAATCAAAGAAAGTCTTCACAACAGTCATTGTGCCCGCCAAGATGGAAAACAACAAAACCACCACGCCAAAGGCAGAACCTGTTTCAGTGGATGCTATTGCCAAACCATGTGCTAATTGTAATGGAGAGCAACAGTCTCACAATTTGTAAGGAATTTAGGAGAAAGCATCACAAGGATAAGATTGACTTCTTGAGGAGCAAGGGTCTGTGTTTTGCATGTTTGATGCACGGTCGCATTAGCAGTTGCTGGAAACAAAAGCTTCAATGTCAAGAATGCTCTAGACTGCATCCTACAGCACTACACATTGTCCATAAACTTCTGCAAAGAAACAGCCTAAGACGATTGTGAATAGCAGTACCTATTAAGCGCCCTCGTACAAACAACAGAAACCTGGGGTGTCACTGGGGCCTGTAAATAGGACTGCATCCTTTCAATAATTCCGGGATGGGTCAAGGCACAAAAAGGAACCAAGACAGTGACGACTTACTGTCCGGTTTAAAAATGCCCTGACGCCTTTTTTTAGACTGAAATAACTTACTAAAGTTTTCGTTTTGTGCCATTCAGAATGGGAGAGGGAGCCAGGAGGCGAAACAGCCGTCTTGCCAGTTCAATCCCGCACACCCTCTGACTCTCACCCTCCGTTCTGCCTTTTTATTGAAACTAACTCATCAATAACTAATCACCAGAAGACAGAAAAGCATCAACAACTAATCACCAAGAGACAGAAAACATCAATAACTCACGGTATAAAGGTCAGTTTAACTAAAGCATCAATAACTAATCACCAGGGACTCCAGCAGGCAGAAAATCATAACCCAAGGTCAGTTTAACTAAACACATCTTCAGGATACGGTGTCTGTGTGTGTGTGTGTTAAAATAACAAGTAAGTGTCTCTGTGTGTGTTAAACATTAATGAGTGTATAAAAACATGATTATGAATACACAAACTGATTACCTATCCTCAGCCCATCTTACATTTCCCCCCTGTTGTGGATTTAAAAATCATGTCCTTACGGCTTTAAGACAGATCATCATAATGAAATCATACAACAGTGTGATCATCAGTGGAGGAGCGAAAACCTCACATTAGGGAAAAATTCCCCTCCTCCCTTCCGGCGTAGAATGAGATCCTCATAATTTGATGACCATCAGGGAATAAAACTTGTCCCTGGGGTGACTTGGTGGAGGCCCTTGCCTCGTTGTAGGAGAGGACAGCCGTCCTTACCTCCCGGATCTTCGTGTATGGTGTGTGTGTGTGTGCACGTGTGTGGACAGGGGCAAGAAGTCCATGTGTTTTTACGTTTTAGTGTCCAGTTTGAGTTCGTCATTCTCAACATTAATCAGGTTGTAACGGTACATTTGGGCAACAAACCTACGATTAACCATCATCTTTGTCATAAAAATAATGCAACATGAACAGACTAAACATAACAAAATGAAAACTATAATTATCCCTATATATTGTTTTTTTAAATTCTTCATAGTGGTCATAACATCAATAATTGTTTCATTTTTATTAAAAATTTAAATGCAGTAATGTACTCCAATCAAGGCTGATATTCCTTTGTTATGTACGTCATTAATTTCCAAACAATATCTAATCTTTTTGTTCTGTGGCTTCAACATATTTATCATCTCATCAATATTAGCACCACAGAGTACTGAGTTTCGAGATCCTCACAATAGTCGTTCTCAAAATGATATTTTTTTTATCAATTTAGCTTTGTTAAGGTAAGATATTTTATTGACAATCTAACATTAATATGCAAAGAACATGTACATTAGTACGAAATGTAAAAAAAAATTGTGGTGGGGGGGGTGCGAATTGTTTTCTTCTTGGTAGGGGGGGCATGACAGGAAATAATTGAGAACCACTGGTCTAGTCACACACCAGCTCGGGTTCATTCCCTACCAGAGAAATGACATTCCATGTCCCCAGAGCTAGGCGCTTTATGTTGCCGGGGATTGGACTGCCTTTGACTGCCTCCTAGCTCAAAGGAAACCCAAATTCTTTGGTCCCGCCCACTGGTAGTGAGCCGAAGCCCTTGTATTAAATAATAAATAAATACATAAAATAAAAAAATTAATAAATTTAAAAAACGGACCGATCCACTGCTTGGGTTAGTTTGACCCACCTTGAGATCCGTTCCCACTCAGTGACAGTGTCTACAAGCCACTGCCACCAGGCCAGTGAACCGACATCCAGGCAGTGACAAAAAACGTGATCAAATTACATTGCTCATCATAAGGTGTTTGTGAGACGCTCTTTGTATGTTTCCTCAATTAAGACCTGTTTTCCATTGGTGTATTTGAAAAAAGTGGTGAACCTGTTAAATTCACTACAAAACGTTAAGAAGATGAAAGTAATGTTTGAAGGAATATTATTTTTCTATCGACATGCCGGCGGGCGGGCACAGATAGAGAGTGATAAAGCAGCACCACCCGCGCGGGGCGTGCTGACGAAAAGGCAAGCGCTCCTCCTCTCATCGCGTCCTTATTAAGACAGAAAAAAGACGCTGTTGAATTTGACCTATTCGCAGTTCGAGCAGGTGCTTAACGCTGGAGAATATCACCACTTCGAAGTTCGAACTGCTGTTGAAACGGAGAGGTAAGTGTTTTTCGTTTGTTTTTATTCAAAACATGCCTCGAGTGCATTTGTTCATGGTTAGAGATAGTTGTGTGGAAAACACTATACAAAGTAGCACCATGGATGTGGGCCTACAACACTGGCCTAGCAAACATGTGCTCCTACATCGACATAATTGACGAGCTCCAGTTAAGCATTGAATAATTATAAAACGTCATGGTGCTTTTACTCATTTAAAGAACTAAACCGACGCGTATTTTCATCCGGTGGTCAGGTTTGCATTGAATGTGAGCACGAGGGACGCTAGCTTGTTGCGTTAGCTTTGCGGAGCTAACAGCTTGCACTTTTGTTATAGAACAACAGAATGCAAGTACCATGATAATTTCTGTCATTAATTTTTGTGTAAGACACGATGTTCACTGGTTAATTACATGATTCTTAAAGCAAAGGTTACTGTGAATGCAATTTTGGTAAGATTTTTGTAGTCACACTGCATAAATCTGTCTGTCTGTTGTTTAAACTTCAATATAAACTATTATGGTTGAAATCATTAATTGGGATGGAGGGATTGATATTTTTTTAATTTATAATTTATTTTTCTTACACTGATATTGTTAAAACTCCATTTAGCCTATAGTATTAATAATTCTCAACACAAAACTGTCTTTTTTCTTTATAGAATAAACAATGCCTTCCCTGAGATGCAGGAAGTCCCCAAAGCAGGATACTATTGAACATGCAGTCAAGGGTCTGGACAAGACTGCAGAGTTAGAAGCGAAGTATATAAACTCATTTAAAGGTATGATGTTAATGCTTTTGCTAAGATATATTATTGTTTTCTGATAACCAAGCTGACATCGTTTTTTAAGTGGTTATTTTACATTAAGAGTGTCTTGACCTTTTCTTTTGTCAGTTTCAAGTTATTTCAGTGAGCGTGAAACCTGATGGTAGGAGTTCTATCTAAATTAAGGCTGTACTTGATGACGCCCTCCGGCATTTTTATACCACAATAGACCAGTGAACAAGTCCGATATTGATAGTCTAGTGTAAAGCACGTTATACGTCACAGAGATCACGTGACGCGATCCAATATGACTGTGTATACAGTGTATGTCATTGTTATGAAACTAAATAATCTTAAAGTTTTTTTTTTACGTAACCAGGTGCCATTGACATTTGTACTTTCAGTCCTAATACATACTGGCTAATGCAATGCTGGAAAATGAATTTTGGCTGGTCTGTTCCTTTAAAATCATAAAGAAGGGCTCTGCTCTATCCCTCACAAGAAGCAATGTTTCAAACCACCCTACATTAGTATAGTGGCCCAAATGAATATGATGACTCCTTATTTGTGTGCTTAAAAATATGACGAAGCTATCTTGATTTCCCTGTTAACTAGGTCGAGGAGTATTTACCAAGGCCCCTTTCAGGAAAGACGACTTTATTCTTTATTATGGAGTACAGAGGAAAATTGATAGATTCTGATAAATCTCAACGCAGGAAGATGGATGGAAGAGGCACTGTCTTTTTGTTTGACTTCCGCCGGCAAGAAAAAACTTGGAGGTGAGGCAAAGATTGAGATGTTATCTTATTTTTGTTTTTATTTAAAAAAATAAACACATACTCATCCCATAAGTGTTTGGGGAAAAATCATTCTCTAAGCAAAAATGTATACCGTATTTTCGCACCCAAAAGACGCGCCGTGTCAAAGGGCGCAACACCTGTTGAGGCCGCTATTTCTGTCTTTGTAACATATACTGGACGCACCGCCTGACAAGACGATAGCACAGCTGCTGTTAGCATAGCATGAACTTGGCAGAGCTGCCCACACTGACACAGCCGATAGCAGCCTACTATGCCCCAATAACATGAGCAATCACCCCATTGTTGCAGCAGACGCCAAGTCTCTATTGACAATAGCTGACAATGGCTCAGGCCAATATTAGGTGCATTGGCAATAGCCTACAAAGCAACGTCAGGGGAGGGACTTGGCTGCTCACCACACTCCTTAGAGTCACGGTTTCAAAAAAAAATAAAAAACTCATCATACAAGCAAACAATGAAACATAGAAATAAGATTAACACAAACATGTATCTCTCATGCCATCAATATACCCAAAAAAAATGAAAATAATACAAAAGCCACTCAGCCTTAGCTAATTCAAGCAATGCATTCTGGGAGCAGAGACCCACAATCCCATAGCTGTTTAGAGAGATTTGCATGGCTGTTTAAAGAGATGTGCTGTTATGCTTTGGACTTTTTGTCTGTTGTCTAAACCTGGGACGTTTCTTGCTTGCAATAACATAAATGATAAGACAGACTAAAACATTGTGGACAGCTGCCCTTTGTCCAGCTTTTTCCAACACCATCACCCAAACATTATAGTCAGATGGTGTATTTGTCACGGTCGATTGTAAGCATGGACAACTCACTCTTTGCCCAGCAGGGTGTGCTAACATGCACTTCCAACAGCTCGTTGATGACAAGGGCTGATGGACGTGAGTGGTACTTTGTCCATTTAATGGACGCATCGACTGACAGGGCGCTTTGTTTGCTTATGACTGCGAAAATACGGTAATTACTTTTATTCATGCGTTGAATCTGTACAAATGAAAATATAGACCATGAAGTCTCAAAGACAAGCTGTTAATAGGGTCTGATTCCAATAGAAATTTCTTGTATGATTTGATTTAGAAGATTTAAAAATTGTGGATTTCCTATTTTTATGTTTTGTGTACACAAGATTGTCTCAAAGATTAATTTCTGACATTGATTGAATAATTTTTTTTTTTTTTTTTAAATCTATTTTAAGTGTTGATGCCGCTCAAGAAGATGGCAGTCTGGGAAGACTGGTTAATGATGACCACATGCACCCCAACTGTAAAATGAAGAAGAAGACAACAGAGGACAGACCACACCTCTGTCTGTTTGCGCTCCGAGACATTGATGTTGGCGAAGAAATAACTTAAGACTATGGACCAGCTGGCCTTGGAGAACACAGGTTTGTAAGATGCATCTTTAAGTACAATAACAGAGCCCACTTGTGGTGTTCTGGTGATGTAGTTTCCAATTAGTTTGGCAATCTAATAAATGTATGTTGAGGTTTCTATGGAAGTTGAACATGCTGACTGACTGGGGGAGTTCTCCATTGTCCACTATCTGTAATTCAAATTTGTGGGTCTGAGTCAAAGTTTGGCTCTTCAGGAACAACGAACTGGTCAGGGAGTGACAGTATTACAAAGTTCTGCGTTACTCTTTTCTGGGCGGTGGCCCTGTTAGGCCATCATATGCCATATTGCAAATATCCCCATTGTGGGACTAATTAAGGACATCTTTATGTTGTGGTTTCCCTACCAGAACCAGCACCAACCCTGTATATTCATGATATAAAACACTGTTTCAATTTGATATTTAGCCTTTCTATACTGTAAAAATAGAAGACCCCAGGCTTTCCTGCGCCCCCTTGCCCAATTGGTGGTGTTCAGGAGACAACCTGGGACTGAAATATCAGTCACAACCAGTGTTGTTTTCGTCACTGATGACTATGACGAAAATACTTCGTTAACGCCCCTTTTTTAATGACGATGACAAGCTAAACGAGGTTCTTTTATGACGAAAACATGACGTGATGTACATGAATTTTTTTCGTTGACGAGACAAAATTGTTAGCATGTGGTTCATAAATTATTTTATGTTGCTTTTAGTGAAATAAAGCCACAACAGTTGCCCAACAAAATGTTTTGCTTCTCTGCTTATTTTGGAGCAGTGAGCATTGATTCCACTGTTGCCACTTTTTTCTGTTTGTAATGAAGAATCCTTTGTAGTCCATCCAAAAGTCTTTGTTATTGGGTGGAAACCTTGAATGCCTTGTTTTAACTCAAATGGACTTAAACCCATCCATCCATCCATCCGTTATCTGTACCGCTTCTCCTCACTAGGGTCGCGGGGGGTGTTGGAGCCGATCCCAGCTGTCTTCGGCAGTAGGCGAGGTACACCCTTGAATTGGTGTCCAGCCAATCGCAGGGCATACATAGACGAACAACCATCCACGCTCACACTCATGCCTAGGGGCAATTAGAGTGTCCAAGCAACTTGCCATGCATGTTTTAAGAATATGGGAGGAAACCGAATTACCCAGAGGAAACCCATGCAGGAAGGCCGGAGCCAGAATCGTACCTACGACCTCAATATTGTGAGGCCATCCTGCTAACCAGTTGGGCCACCGTGCCGCTTGGACTAAAACCTTTGTGAATAAATTGACGAAAACTAGGGTAAAACTTTTTTTGCGTTTCCGTCGATTAAAACTGGACTAAAACCCTTTTTTTAGTTTTCGTTGACTAAAACTGGACTAAAACTATAACGAATTGGGATGACTAAATGTGATGTAAACAAATCAGCACTTTGTCCAAATGACTTGGACAAAATCTAAAATGCCTGCCAAAAACAACACTGGTCACAACACGCGTCTACAGAAGATTAATTGGCATGGGCGAAATTAATTAGTTTTATTTCATTCATGAGCTTATGTTTTGTTTTGGGTGGCTAAGGCTTAAAATGTGTAAAAATCTAATCCAACCTCAAATATAATTAATTCAATAAATTTATGATGCTACTAAAACATCGAAGCAGCCTCCTCCAGGCTTTACAGACTCAGAAATGGAGGTATGCGTATCGTGTACTCATCCTGTCGTGTCTCGAGATGTTAAAATTGCAGTTAGATAGACGTGTGCTGATTAGACAAGACTTCTAATATATCTGGTGTCACAGGATATTTGTCAGTGAATGTGTATGTCTGGTTTGAGGCTCACTCAGCTTTTTCTTGTGTTGTGGGGTCCAGTTGAGTTGAATTGCGTGTCAGGTATGTTGGCCATCTGACACCCAACTGTCAGGTTTGTGTTTGTGGGGACCCCGTAGAGCCATTTTTATTGTTGACATAAATCATAGCTAATCATCTTTTCCTTCATTATCATATGAAATACAGTTAGGAGTTGTATGTGCCTTTACTATGTTATAATCTTAGAACCTACCAGCCACTACAGGTGTCCGACAAGAAGACTTTTGGCTGTCCTGTGCTCCATTGCGCCCCTGGTGGCGTTCAAAAGACAACCTGTGACTGAAATATCAGTCACAACATATCTCTACTGAAGATTAATTGTCATGCGCTAAAGTAATTGGTTTTGTTTCATTCGTGAACTTGTTAGTTTTTGTTTTGGGTGGCCAAAGCCTAAAATGTGTAAAATTCTGATCCATTTTCTTTTTTTAATTCATTAAATTAATATTCAACTTGTTCATTAGGATGGAGGACAACCGACAATGACTGAATCGGCTGAGGTTGATGCCACCAGAACATCGAAGCAGCCTTCTCAAGTTTTGACAGACTCTGAAAAGGAGGTATGCGTATCATGTGGTCATCCTGTCGTGTCTTGAGATGTTAAAATTACAGTTAGATAGACCTGTGCTGGTTGGACAAGTTTTCTAATATATCTGGACATAAATCGTAGCTAATAATATTTTCCCTCATCATCATATGATATACAGTTATGCCTAGTATATGTCTTTACTATGTTACAATCTAAGAACCTACCAGCCACTACAGTTCTCTCATTGGGAGACTTAAGCTTTCGTCAGGTTGTCGACTGCTGCATTGCCCTCTTATTGGCTTTAAGTACACAACCTGTAACTGAATTATCTGTCAGAACAGAACCTATGTGTCTACAGCAGGTGATTTGGCATGTGGATTCTTCAGATTTTTAGAAAATAGGTAAAATTGTGATCAAAAGTTTAAAATGTCTAAAATTCTGGTATAGTTTGCAATAGTATATCTATTAAATCATTTCAAAACTTCTTAACAAGGATGGAGAACATTGGCTGTGACCGAATTGGTTGAGGTTTAGATTACCAGGACCATTGAGCAGCCTCCTCGGGATCTACAAATTTAGGAATGAAGATATGCATCCCATGTTACAATCCTGTTATGGCCCGAGGTTTTGAAGTTGCAGTTACATATTGGGCTGGGCGATATGGCTGATAAGTACATAGCGATATAAGTATTTCATATGGGTCCATCGATACACATTGAATTCTTTTTTTATATTATTTTATTTATTATCGTTTTTATTTTCCAATATTTTCACTGCCCTGTTAAAAAAACATTTAATGTAGTTTTCCTCCCGGGAGCTTTTTGTTACGGTCAATTAATTTTGTTATTACATTATTTTGTCATATCATTCATCAATATTTTAGTTTTTTTTTTTTTTTCAAATAGAATTAAGACCTTTTTCTGTGCAGATTCCTCTGGGGATTAAGTATTTAATGGGTTCTCAATTTTCTCTTGGACTCTGATGCAACCCAGTCTCCTCCCTTGGACAAAAAATATGGGCTGAATCTTCCTTGGAATAACGACACAGATTCTGACGAATCATTGTCAAATCCTGCCCCTGAACTTTGCGCCTCAGACCCAGACCATATTACTATCCCAAGGCTCAGGAGGACCAAAAGTATACAGGTAAACAACCCATATAGATTTCAGGGAATCTTACAAGCAAATTGCATATATTTTATTGGTCTCCTGCCTTCTATCCTTTATATTTCGTTGTTGTTGTTTTTTAGATTAAAAAAACAGGCTGACTTTGGAATGGATAAGCATTATTACTCCAACTCAGATGACAGTGGAGATGAATATATTCCGGATACAAGTGAGGCCTCTGATTCAGACGGAAGTGAATCTTTGAAAATTGTGGACCCTCTCTTGAAGTCTAAGAATGCCTTCAGAGATTTTTCTCCCACACCACGAATCTCAAAAGCCACCTCAACGCAGGTTGTTAATCAAGGGCGTTCACCCGTTCGGAGGAGTAGCAGCACTGGTGTGATTCTTGAATTCTATGGCTCTTCAAATATTTGTGCAGTTTAACACAAATCATCCAAAATAGAATTCAAGCACATCTGTGACAGAAATTCAAATTCAGAAGTCAAAGAGAGAGAACAAAAAAAAAAATCTAATGCTGCGCTTCTTCCGAAGACATATACTGTAAACATTAAATGTATGTTAGGACAATCTTGAAAAAAGTATTAGAACACCCTTTACTTTTATTTCTTGTTAATTTTATTAACCAAAATATGTCCATTTTTATTACAGATTAATGAATACAAAATTAAAACTCTAATCAGCTACTTTTTAATCGTTATATTTGTATAAACAAATGTTATACATCTGTGTGTTAACTTATACAAGAAATGACGGAAAAGCAAGGGTGGTTTAGTATTTTTTTATCGTATATAGTCTGTATAATATCTTTAACCTATGCTGATGCTGTTTAATACTGATTTAAATAATAATAATAATGTCATAATCTGTTGGTTTTACATGAACAAAACCTTTCAAGCACTTTTTAAAATTCTAAATACTACCTCTTGTCAGTAAGTTGGTTCACAGCACTGCCTTGGAGTGAAAGTGTGTAGTGCTGAGACAGTCGGTATGTGCTGAGTCGTCTGACGTTTGTGTGACTGGTACCCAGGAAGGTAGCAAAACCAGGCAGTGTGTATGTCGTACCCAGGAAGGCAGAGAAACCAAGCAATATGTATGTGGTACCCACGAAGGCAGAGAAACTAAGCAGTGTGTATGTGGTACCCGGGAAGGTAGCAAAACCAGGGAGTGTGCATAGATACAGACCCCAAAAGTGATTAAAACCAAATAAAGTCCCCAGAAGATCATCTGTAGTCAGGTGAAGGACCCTGTACTTTGTTCAACTCATTTACTCCCTTAGACGTACAAAGACGTCTTTTAATGCAATGGCGCCCTCTACCAAAGACGTATAAGTACGTTTCCTGTCTTTTTTACGTCATAGTGTACATAAGGGTCTGATGCAACCTCTGACTGAGAATCAGCCTTGTCCGCATTGTGAATCATGTAAAAATCACCCAGCAGGGGGCAGAGGTGCAAAAGATCCGCCTTGAATCTGCGCCAGAGGTACAAATGGGGGGCGGGATCCTGGGGTAGACTTATAAGTGTGGAGAGCAGCGTGGGTAGCAGCAGCATCGGCAGCACTAGCAGCAGTCGCATTAGTAGCGTTAGCAATGAAATCCTCCAAGCAAATGACGATCGAGGAATGCGTTTTTGTAAAAAAAAGCTTCCTAAAAGCATCAAGGCGATGGAGACGCTTTGGTTGAGAGGATGACGCTTCGTCATCGTCACAACAAACAGGCGTCTAAAGAGGGTGCGCGTGCCTTGCGGCCTGCATCGCCTGCCTTCGGACAATAGCCAAAGCAGCTGAGAGTCCTCACCAGATCCCCCCGAACGAGGAGGTAAGCGCTCGCAAGTTACCATTGAACATGTGGTTTTACCCCTCATGCTTTTATTGTACATATCATGCATCTTGCGGGCAGAAAATGTCGCATAAATGTGCAGTTAGACGCGAGCGTATCTCCTCCCCGACGAGGAAACAACAATACTGAATGGTGTGGTAATCATGCATACTTTCTAAAATTCACAGATTGTGCATCCCGCGGCAAGAAAGTTCCTCCTCGTCTTGTTGGTGTAAAGAAAGGTAAATTATAATATGAAACTTCACACGCCAGCAATAAAATGCAGCAATAAATATATATTTCCAATTGTTTATATTTCTGTAATTTACAGGTTGTGCATCAGGAAGCAGTGGTTCCGGATGGCGTCACACTGGATGGCAACCGAGGAAAATCGACTTTACAGCAACCCCTGGACCACTGAATGCCGCTGCCCATTTGGAGTCTGAGGAGCCAGCTGATTTCCTGCAGCTGTTTCTCACGGATGAGCTTCTGCAGCACATCGCGGATGCCAGCAATCACTTCCCAGACAATTATTTTCACACAAACCCCAGTGGACAAACACAAGCTCGCCTATTTTCCACGGACCAGCAAAGCCAGACCACAACGAAAGTGTCGGGTCTGTTTGCGCAAAGGCAAACGGAGTGAAACAAGAATGTGGTGTGAACTATGTTGTGTGCCCTTGCATCAAGGCAACTGTTTTATTTTATATCACACAAAAAAAAAGTATGTATGACACTGATGTATTTCATTTTTGTACATAGTTCAACAGTTCAGTCGTTTAGTGTTATGTGCAAATAAATTTATTTTATCAAAAACATATTTTTTGTGCTTTTTTTTGTTATTTTATAGAAGGCATGCATTATTTAGATGTTAGAGGTGTCATAAAAGCCATAAATAATAGTGTCAAAGTTCAAATTATGGTCAAAATGCATCAGTTTACAAAAAGCTCATTTTCTCAGTTTTTTCCCCAGGGATTGGAGTTTTCATGAAATTTAGCTATTTTCAAATGCCGATTGTTCAAGAATGGAAAAAGATAGGAACAAACATTTTTTTTCTGTTGAAAGAAGAGAGTCTCATCTTTCTTCGGGTGTGCTCCATGTCTATATAGCATTAGAATACAATATTCTGTGGGCCTTGCAATATTAGTCAAAACCCAGGAAAACTCTGGGATTGAGTGGGTTGCTCCAGTGAAAATGGCTGGTATTTAATGAGTTAAGACTGGTTAGGACATCCGGCTCGCAGTCCCAAGGTGCAGGGTTCGATCCCGGGACCCAGCTTTCCTGTGTGGAGGTTGCATTTGTGAGTGAGTTTGAGCGCAGATGGTTGTTCGTCTTTGCGTGCCCTGCGATTGGCTGGCAACCACTTCAGGGTGTGCCCCGCCTACTGCCCGTTGACAGCTGGGTAGGCTCCAGCACGCTATCCTTGTGAGAATAAGCGGATTGGATATTACATGTATGTGTTTATGCCCTAGGCCAGGCGAGGGCAAACTACGGCCCGGGGGCCACATGCGGCCCGTTAAAAGTTTTAATCCGGGCCGCCGAACTTGAAAAAAATTTAATGAATAAACCTTGTTAATGTTTTATTTTCTAAACACTGTGGTTTTCAAAGACAAATATTATTGTTGGAATGCTTTTATTCACTTTCATATAAAATTAAATGTATTTTTTTTCTCAGATGAGGTGAGGTTTCCAAAACACTCCATCCATCTGCTCCTGGTCCGGCCCCTCTGTCATATTTTAGAACCCATTGTGGTCCTCCAATCAAAAAGTTTGCCCGCCCCTGCCCTAGGCTTTGTGTCTTTGCTTGGTTGACTGTGTAATGAGTGTATGAATGCATTTCTTTCTACCAGACACCTTGGACTTCCCATGGCAGATTAATAATCTATTTTATCTATCCATCAGGGTCACGAATGTCATTTGATGAGTAGAGAATTTAGAGTCTCCAATTAACCTAATATACATGGATTTGCGCATGGAAACCTGAGAAAAAGCCCTTAGTCCTACTTTTCCATCTGAACCACTTTATCCTCACGAGGGTCACAGCCGTGACATCCCAGCTGACTTCAGAAAGTAAGTGGGCGACGACTCATGATCTCTTGGTTGAATAATATTGTTAGGGGCTCAAAATGGCCCTCTACAATAAAATGGCAGAAGAATATTACATACTCTCTGGCAGAAGAATATTGCGTTTTTTTGTTTTGTCCAATTAACTTAAATAAAACTTGGGAAAATGTAATGATTACATGTAAACCAGCTGGTCTTCCCCATACCAAGCCCTGGCTAAAACTGACTGAAAAATGCATGATGTGTGCCTTTTAAACTCCTCGGCCCATCCACTATGCCAGGGATGGGCAAACTTTTTGATTGGGAGGGGGGGGGGGGCACAATGAGTCCTAAAATACATTTAATTTTAAACGAAAGTGAACAAAAGCATTACAACAATATATATGTCTTTGAAAAACCACAGTATTTAGAAAATAAACCATTAACAAGGCTTATTCATTTAATTTTTTTCAAGTTTGGGGGGCTGGATTGAAACGTTTAACGGGCCACAAGTGGCCCCCGGGCCGTAGTTTGCCCAAGTGCCCTAAGCCAATTGATTCTAAAAAATAACAGTTTTCTTCATCAAAACAACATTTTATGATCAACATAAATGTTAGTGAGTACATAAAGGTATACTCATTCGATCTATCATAACCCCATGCACTTAGACTGTACAAAAAAAAGAAAATTTTTATTTTAAAACCTAGTATTTCGCCATGACGTCACACGCTAGCGTCAAGTGCTTGGCGCTAAAAACCCGGAAGTAACAGCGGCGCTCGGTTTGAAAGTGGAGAGTTGTGCATGGTAGGCGAGTTCGGGAGAAATGTTTGTTGAACACGAGGACTGTGGCGTAGAAGATGGTTTAACAGCGATCTAGTGCGCACCCAACCGTGATGGCTGACCAACGAAATAAATGTGGACCGACGGAGTGGACTGACAGGACGTGGAAAACAGGTGTGTGGCATGTGTGCGTGTGCACGAATGTGGTAGCGCGTTCACTATGGTGGCAGCGATCGCAAAGCAGCAGCACCACTCCTTGACAAAAGTATTGTACTTTCTCTGATGTTTTGGGTTTGCTCTGCTTTGGGGTTTGTAGTTCTGGCCACGCAAAAGTAACAAAGCAAGTTCTTGGATGTCTGCTTTTTTCTTGAACTGTTAATTGGTTAACATCGTGGCTCTTATTTTTATCTAATGTATGGAGTTTGGTGGCTATCTATATGCACAACTATATTAGTTGCACTTGAAATTGCATACAGAAAATTAGTATAAATAGGTTACGCTATAAAGTATAACAATATTAACAATCGTTATTGTTGTTACTGTTTATTTATTTTATTTTGCAATAACTGTGCTCCAAGCTTAGCTGTTGTGCCAGCTGCCAAGTAAAAATATGTAATCTCACTCAATAATAGGAATAAATACTTAACTAACATCTCAATTTTTCGGGTTGGGCTGTGGGGGAGGGGAGGGTGGCTGCCTGACATAAAGCAGACTGTCCTGCACATGCGCAGACCAGCCGAGTGTGTGAAGTGTGCGTAAGTGCAGTACCGGGACCGACCACTAGACAGCGATCCTGAGTAATTTTTCCGCACACACATTTCTAGCACACTCGTCTTGTTTTTGTGACCTTCCTGGGAAGCCCTGAAACTTTGACAGGACCTCCCCCTGAGCTTCTTATCACTGAATTCAATGCTCTTTTTTGTGGGGCCCAGATTTTTGGTCCCCACAAAAATTTTGGTCCCCTACAGTGGGTGTGCTGTCCGATGTTGGTCCCCAACATGTAGCTTATACAAACACACACACACACCCCTACTTGTTTTTGTGACATTGTTGGGCCACCTGAGCAAAACTCACATTGTGGGAACCACCCTTTCTAGTGGTTGTACAGCTCTGAAAAAAATCAGGCAGTGTCCAGGAATTTAGTTAAACACAAAAAACACTTCAAATTACCAATTAATGACCTGGAGGTCAAATGAGTGACTCAAGTGCATGTAATTCAGTCACTGTAGCCCAAAGATTCTCTGGGCCAGTGGATGAACCATTATTCGTCTTGGACAGCATTGAAGCAGGCCGTAGCCTGGTTTCTAAAGCTGAAAGACTTACTGACAGAGTAAAGGAAAATAGAAAGGAGTTAATCACATTAGGTGAAGAAGGCAAGATGAATTTATTCAAGAGAACTGTCAAAGGAAAGTATTTGACCTGCAACGACTTGGATAAAGCAGAAAGAGAACTTGTGAAATACTGTCAAAGGCGAAGTTTCAAAAAAGATTTAGCCATATTTGAAAAACAAAAAAGGGTGAAGAAAAGTAGCCCACTTTACAAGTTCAATATAGTACTTCAAGATGGTGTCATGAGGGTTGGTGGACAGTTGAGCCACGCAGCCATGCCTGAAACAGCAAAACAGCAAGCCATCTTGCCAAGGATTCACATAACACAAAGCTAGTCCTGAGATACATTCATGAGATTACAGCTCACGCTGGAAGGAACCACATGATGGCTAATCTGCATCAACAGTTTTGGATACCTCGAGCTGCTAGAGTCATCAGAAGAGTGCTACCTGACGATCCGCCTTTCAAGAGAATTGGCGTTGATTATTTTGGTCCATTCTAAGTAAGTAGGGTTAGAGGACAAGTAAAGAGATACGGCGTGATTTTTACATGTCTCGCTGTACGAGCCGTACATCTGGAAATTGCATCTTCACGTGACACAGATGCTTGTCTCAACGCAATCCGAAGATTTCTTGTCAGAAGAGGACAAGTGAGAGAGATGTATTCTGATAACGGAACCAACTTTAGATCAGCTGACAGTGAAATGAAGAAATCAATCAAAGAATGGAACACTAAGTAAATCGAGAAACACTTGCTGCAAAAAGGTATTCAGTGGCATAGCAATCCCCCAGCAGGTTCCCACCACGGAGGAAGCTGTGAGCGACTTATTTGGTCTGTGAGAAAAATCCTGAATGTCACTGTAAAAGAACAAATTTCGGGTGAAGAAAGTCAATATACCTTGCTTGGTGAGGCTGAAGCAGTTATAAACAGCAGGCCTATCACAAGGACATCTTCCGACCTCAACGACTTGGAAGCACTCACACCCAACACTCTGTTGTGGCTGAAGGTCAAACCTGAGTTACCTCCTGGAGTCTTCTGTAAAGACGACCAATACGCCCCAATACGTACCTCTGGGAATGAGCTGGTCAGCTCTTTAAAGAGTATTATGTAAGTTGAAATACATTAATCCATTTTTCTTTTTTGGACCATCTTTAACTGTGTAGTGTGTAATGTCTAAAATACAAAATGATCTGATTTTAGGGTGCAGTTGACGACTGTGGCACAGGTCCTCGCTCTACAAGTGCTAATAGTCTTCGGCAAAGAGAAAAATCTGCCATAAGGTACAGAAAACATTGGCATCAGAGTAAATGGATGCATGTTTTTGCAATGTGCGAGGAAACTGGCGAACTCAGAGAAAACTACGCAGGCTTGGGAGAACATGCAAACTCTACACAGGAAGGCCGGAGCCGGAATCGATCCCACAACCTCTGCATTGTGAGACCATCGTGCTCACAAGTCGCCCACCGTGGCGGCCGTCCATTATGAATGCCATCCCACCATCCATTATCTGTACGGCTTCTCCTCACAAGGGTTGCGGGGGGTGCTGGAGCCTATCCCAGCTATCTTGGGGCAGTAGGTGGGGTACACCCTAAACTGGTTGCCAGCCAATCGCAGGTCACACAAAGACAAACAACCATCCGCGCTCACACTCACACCAATTTAGGGTGTCCAAACAACCTGCCATGCATGTGTTTGGAATGTGGGAGGAAACCGGAGAACCCACGCAGGCGTGTGGGAAACATGCAAACTCCAAACAGGAAAGCCGGAATCAATCCCGCGACCTCTGCATTGTGAGACCATCGTGCTAACAAGTCGCCCACCATGCATCCCTGCTAAATAAATGATTAATTTTTACATTTTAGTATTTGTAAGCGATCTTGTGTTCATGACAGCATTTTCAACAGTGTGGGTGTTTGTATGAAAGCATTTCACTCGTGTATGGGCATGAGCATGTTTCAGTTGTATTTATGAATAACAATAATTTCACAATTGTGCCTGAGCGCCTTTCACTGGTGTGTATGAGAATGTTTCACCTATGTGTATGAGCGCATTTGACGAGTGTATGAGCAACAACTATTTCACTAGTGTGTATGAGAGCGTTTCACTCGTATGTATGATAGCGTTTCATAAGTATGCATGAGCAACAACAATTTCACTGGTGTGTAAGAGTGCATTTCAGAAGTGTGAAGCGATTCCTGACTTTTGTCCCCAACGGCACCTCATACTCCCCATCTCCCGCTCACTTCTCCTGACCCCATGAGCCATCCCCGTTGCTACTACATGGAGATTTGATGTGTTTTTTTGTTTTTTTTTGTTATTAGCTTCTTCAACATCTCTTCTGATTCTCATCTCTTCTCTGGCGCTCGTCTCCGCCTGTCTGATTTGAAGTCGACCTCAGAATTTGCACTATTTTGACATGACTTCTGTGGTAATCACTACTGACATATTGTGTCATTTGCTCAATAATACATTAAAATTATAATAAATAATAAAAATGGGTCCGGTGCCGAGCTCTGGCTTCATATCTTTAAAAGTGGTCTTCTCAAATCTGTTACTAATGGCCTCTAAATCGGTTGTGGTAGAGAAGGGGCAAATTAGACCTTATGGCATCTTAATTTGGTCAAGTCTTGTACCCATTTTCAAGGCCAGCGACTATTGCTTTAGCTATATACAAGAAAAGGATTACTCTGAATATACACAACAACAAATCCCAGATGTCCATCCCAAATGTTGTTTCAAAATAATCCAGTTCAGATGATAAACAAATGTATTGGTATGTTGAGGTCATTATTTCAAATCAAAATATACACTTCTTTTTCAGACAATGGGGAGGATCGAAGAAGTGGAAAAGTTGCAGGAGTAACTTCAAAACAATGCAAAGAGACAGAATCTGGAAGAATGTCAAGTTTGTCCATGTTTATATTTCTGGAATTTAGTGGGCGTGCATCTCGAAATGTTTGGGGATGGTTCGGGCTGCCAGACAAGACTTTCACTGCGAGCGCTGGACCACTGGATGCTGCGGCAAACAGCGGACTTCTTGCAGCTATTTATTACCAACAAGCTACTCCTGCACATCAATGATGCGGATGGCACAGACTGCTTTGCAGACAATTATTTTGAGGCAAAACCAAGAGGTCTGTAAGCACTCTGAAAACAAAGTAAAATATTTGACACCCACGGCAAAGAAAGCCATGCTACAGCATAGGGCTGGGCGATAAACCGAAAATTTACCGTTACCGAAATTTATTACAATGACCGAAATCATTTTGCCCATGTCGGTAAATTCGATGAATAAAAAAAGAAAAGCCTTTTGTCTGCGGCAATGTTCATGCCCCTTTAAGACCGCTACAGCGCCTCTAGTCATGTGACTCCACCCGTCTGTCGCTCTCGTTGCTGGCGATTCAAATCCAGAAGCTTTCTCACCACCCACAACACAACCATGCTGTGCTGAAAGTTCAAAGTGAGAAGCAAGGTTCGACATGTGACAACAGCCCATGAACGGAGGCGACACCATACGAGAGAACGTCTCAGAGGTGGACGCGATAGCCTAGCACTAGCTAAAGATAAAGCTCGTCTAGTTACGTGGCGCGCACAGGATTTAAACGCTTCATGAAAGCCGTATTTCCCGATATGGACTACATCGGGCCGGGAGCTTAGACATGTCAAGCATTTTGCATCTACATCCGACTTGTGGTCGGGTCGCAACATGGATCCCTGATTGAGCCTAACTGTGCATTCCATAGATGACAAGTGGCGACTGCGCAGCAGAGTACTCGAGACGGCACATTTTCCCCGATAATACCCACTTGTTTATTTGGCTTGCATTGACATTTTCTTTCATTTTATTTCGCGTTTTTTTATTTGCCATTATTTACATCATGAGAGCATCTTGGCGCAATCTATTTGCAGAAAAAGATTTCGCAAGAGGTACCCTTTTTCTTTGTGACATTGTTCAAGTCATGCAAAGCAAGCTCAGGGTTCGCGGTTAACCGCTTCCCGATTGCCCGGGGCAAGTGAAATTTGGCCACGGGCAAGGTAAAATTATGGGCAACTTGCCCGACCGGGCAAGCATTTTTTAAAGCAGCCAAATATCTTTAATTTTGACGAAAACGGTGGTGTGATCTGTTTGTGTGCACTGTATGGTGATGGTTTAACCCAGACAACCCCTTATGTTTTGGTATGGTCCATTGGCCTTATCGGGGGCAATGGGCGGGCGCTACGGGGATCAGTTAGTTCAGTGAATGTCGAGTTAAAGTGGACGTCAATAAATCCCGCAGTATTGGAACTCGCTGTCGTAGCATCCTCATTTGAAGTTTGAAAAACACAACAAAAACCTACGATATTTTGGCCGAAAATTGACAGCCGGAAGTTTTCTTACCTTCTGCGCATGTTTACGAGTGGCGACGAGTTCGTTCAAATCCGAACATTTCGGATTCCTCTGACATGACTAAAATAGCTCGAATATTTTTAAGTTGACAATTCAGTTGTGAGTAAGGAAGGGAGTAATATTTGATTATTGGCTGTTAATTCATTAGCTCCATGATGTGACCTGACATAGTGTCAGTGACTGTGTTCTGTTTATGCTATGAAACTTATGGAGGCAGCACCACAGGCACTGGTCTTAAAGGAATACACAAATTTGCCACACTCATAATTTACTCATGTGATTCCTCAATTAATACGCTCTCCTGGACTTAAAATTGATCATCTGGATTGCTGTAATATCATTTTCCCAATTTAACATGCAGATTTGTTAATTATTAAAACTACAATTAACATTTTCAATAACTGCACAGGATGATACATTTGCTCTTGTGAGTAGGGTTTCATGGTTGATGATGAAAACAAGATTAATTTATGCTTATCAGATTATATGTTTATTTACATTTGTGGCGCACATTTTACAACCATAAACATTTTATTCTTAGAGAAAAAAAATTGTCACTTGCCCAAGTCGGGCAAGTAATTTGGCCACTCGGGCAAGGCAAATTTTAGTGGCACTTGCCCTATGGGCAAGCAGTCTTTAAAGTTAACCGCGAACCCTGCAAGCTATTTGGAATGTTCATACAAATGATTTTTGTACTTTTATTTTTCATTGAAAGTAAAGTGTACCAGTTGGTCAATAAAAAAAACAGTCAATATGCAATTCCTGCATTTATTTTGATTTTAGTCCACGTGGGAATTTATTGTGCATTTATCGTTATCGAGGTAAAATTGCTCGATTTCTCGCGATATTGATTTGAGGTCATATCGCCCAGCCCTTCTACAGCATGTATACAGTGTGAGACGTGTTGTGTTCACTTGCTCCAAGGCAATTGTTTTTAAGTGTATACCACATACCCAACGAATTGTGTAATTTGTATGGCGGGGTGTACACATGCGTTGCAAAAACACATGCACACACTGTCACTCACGCACTTCCGTATATAGTTTATTTCAGCACCTTTTGTCATGCTGTTTTTATTTTATAGAAGGAAAGCATTATTTTGATGTCTGAGCTGTCACGAAAGAAAAAATAGAACTGTTGAAGTCAAGTCAAGCTTGTGCTTGAAATGTTTGTTCTTAGTTTCTCAGTTTTTCGTGAGCAATGGGAATTCAGTTATATTCAAACGCTGTCAGGTAAAGGCTCCATATTTTTATAGCATTATAGCACACTATTCTGTGGGCGCTAGAATTGAAGGGTTTGCGTTAGTAAAAATAGGTGGGATTAAATGAGCTGAAGTGTATCTCTTGAGTGCTCCTTAAATATTTGCCTGTGTTGGTATATTTTATTTTGGTCGTGTCATGTTTATTCTTACGCTGAAAGAGACATGAGGTGTTCGAAAAAAATAAATGATTTTTTTTTTCCCGGTCAAAACTACCAATGGTGTCTGTTTTTTTTCCCTCCGTGAAATGTACGAGTTATCACTTTGACGCACATGATGTCACGTGGCTGGAGGACTGGAAACTTGCACGAACAACATTTACGTTGAAATGTAACAATGACACATATATCGACATCTAACAAACATGCATGGGCATCTAACATTGACACTTACATTGACGTCTATAACATAAACCATTACAATCACATCTAACAAACACGGACATCTAACAGACACATCGACATCCATCATAAACATTTACATAGACATCGACATCTAACCAACCTCTACATAGACATCTTACACACATCGACATCTAACAAACATTTACATAGACATCTAACATAAACACATCTAATATAGACACATAGATTGACATCTAACATCGACACATTGAGATCTAACATAGACATACATTGACATCTAACATAAGACTGTTACATCGACAACTAACATCGACACAAGGCTTTGTCAAATGACACGTCATGACGACATATACAGAGACACAAGGCACAACAGCATATTTTTGGTACAAATTGAACCCGATATGTTAGCTACCTCGTTCGACTTAAAGGGTTAGCGAACTTGTTATGGTGGTTGAGGCGTGGTGGCTACCCAGCTCGTGTAGTGTATATTAAACTTAAGTTAATAATTTATGACCAGTAAACACGGATGTTGTAACGCAAAACAATGTTCAAATGTTAGTTTTTTTTCAACACATTTCATGAGAAAAAGCTCTACTTGTCTGTGAGAAATGTATGTTGTAGACCCATTATATAACACAATATTACACAATTTTACATTGGAATTTCATTTAATAAAACATTGACAATTATCTTTACAAACACTGTGTATGATTAATCTTTTCATTTGTTGTTCAATGAGCAAAACAGTGGCGATCAAAACAGTGCAAATTAAATGACATTTTATAGGTATCTGGTTGCAATACAGTGAACCCTCGCTACTTCGCGGTTCACCTTTCGCGGGTTCAGTGCTTCGCGGGTCTAAAAAATATTCGGGGGCATTGTAGTTTCGCCGAGCGGCACGACGGGGCGCTGGAGTGGTTAGACGGCCGGCGTCCGCCGAAGAAGAACGTGGGCGAAGAGGAGAGTGGACAAAGAAGAGCACGTTCCCCCGGGCACGATTTGGGGCGACGTTTCGCGCGGTTCGGACCGTACCAGAGCTCCGGCCAGCGTGCGTGGCAGTTAAGCCGAAGAGGAACAACTTCCGCCCGGGCACTAGCGGGGCGACATTTCGCTCCGTTCGGGACCGTGCGAGAGCTCCGGAGGAGACCGGCCGGCGTGCGTGGTTGTTAAGCCGAAGAGGAACACCTTCCGCCCGGGCATGAGCGGAGCGCGAGGCTGTCAGTTATGAATGAATAAATGAATAAATAAATGAAGAATGCCAGGGCACACCGGACGGCGTACCAGCAGGTAAAAGTCGAAGTAATTAAATAAATACAAAAAGAAGTAATTGAATAAATACAAAAATAATGGCTGGGGAATAAAAAAATGTTTTAATAATTTTTTTTTTTTGTTATAACATGCATTTCACCCTCTCTCTCTCTACCCGTATATATATATATATATATATATATATATTATTATTTTATTTATTTATTTTTTTAAGCATTTTTGAAGGTGCGCCGCTACTTCGCACTTTTTTTTTAAAGCATTTTTGAAGGTGCGCCGCTACTTCGCACTTTTTTTTTTTTAAGCATTTTTGAAGGTGCGCCGCTACTTCGCGGATTTTCAGTTTTCGCGGGTGGTCTCGGTCCCCATTAACCGCGATAACCGAGGGTTCACTGTAGTAAGTTACATTCTAATTTACATTGACAGGTAATGGAAATGACTACTGGTAACCTCAATTGAACTGTATTTCAGTCAGAATGCCTCAAACATCATAAAAAAATAAAACGTTGAGTATTATTTCTCCTTCAAAATGTCAGAAGAAATACTCTATAATGGCCTGACGACATTAACATAGCTTATAGTATATAGCAGGGGTGGGAAAACTTTTTTATTGGCGGGCCACAATGGGTTCTAAAATTTGACAGAGGGGCTGGACCAGGAGCAGATGGATGGAGTGTTTTGGTAACCTCATCTCATCTGAGAAAAAAAATACATTTAATTTTAAATGAAAGTGAACAAAAGCTTGTCTTTGAAAAACCACACTATTTTGAAAATAAAACATTAACAAGGTTTTTTTTTTTTTTTTTCAAATTCGGCGGGCCGGATTAAAACGTTTAACGGGCCGCATGTGGCCCCCGGGCCGTAGTTTTCTCACGCCGGTATATAGCATAGCGGCATAGGTTCCCTCGTCAACATCAAGTGAGTTACCCTCTTACCAAGACCAAAATACGGGGCTCTCCATCTCCCGGTCACTTCTCCAGACCCCAACAGTCACCCTCGTTGCGAGAACTTGGAGATTCGATGTTTATTTTTTTTCCGCTTCTTCAACTTCGTGTCTGATTCTTTTCTCTTCTCTGGCTCCAGGATTCCGCTGTCAATCAGATGACGATTGAGGCGGGACTTCCGGTTCAAAGTCACCCTCAGAGTTTGCAACCATTTGAGATGGCTTCTGTGGTAATAACAACTGTCATAGGTGCAATTTGCTCTATAAAGCATTAAAAAAAAAAAATAATAATAAATTACAAAAAATAGTCAAGTACAGCACTCGTCTCATAAACTAGGTAAGAATTTAGCGTTACTAACGTTGCTACACTATAAAGAGTGTTTTACTGACTAGCTAAACCCAGTTTGCTTAAACTGATCGTACACTGGACGAAATCTTACCGTTGTCTTTTTACAAATGGATTATGAAATTGTTGCAGAAATTGTTTTGCTGTGACGGAGGGCAAGTTTTATAAGGTTCGTTCATCGGGAAGGTTTTATATTAGACGAGGATGGTCTTGTTCTTCGGATTTTTTTTTTATTTATAAAAGGCCGAGCATTTGTATTTGCGCTCAGACTGTGTTGCACAGTGCACACGAACCAAAAGCTCTAAAGAAAACACAATACCCGATCCAAACGGAGGGACGTGTTATCTTTATCTTCCACACCGCCTATCTTGTACTGGCTTGCGGGGAGGTGCTGCCGCCTATCCCGTCTGACTTTGGGCGAAATGCGGGAGGGACGACCTGAACAGAGAAATACAAAAAGAAGCAGTACAGCGTCAGTGTAACTCCTTACGGGATAATATCCTCGTCGCATAAACAAGGTAAGAATTTCACGGTATGCATTTTGGTGAACCATAAAGCGTGCTTTACTGACTGGAGCGACGTCGAGTTAGCCTAAATGTATCGTGCATTGGACTAAATCTAGCAAGTTAGAATTATACGATTTGTTCTTCGGGAAGGTTTTATATTAGAGGAGGAATTAAGATCTTGCCCTTCGGACATTTTTTGTGATAAAAGGCCGAGCATTTGCATTTGCGCACAGTATTAGTCCACGAAACAAGAAATACCCATGTACAAATAACTTGCAATTATAATAGTTGGAGCTGTAACAAAGTGTTTTTCATACGGTGTTGTATAAATTAGCAGGAAATTAGAACACAAATTAAAACACGTACAGTAGATACAAGAAGAACAACGACAGTCACATGTTGAGTCGAAAGCTAAAGAATAAAAATGTGTCTTCAAAACGTTTTAAAAGTGGACAGAGAGGGGGCTTGCCTAACATTCAATGGAGAGTCAGGGAATGGACTCCGAGTGCAAGTTTCAGGCCATCTATCTCAAGAAAGAGCTTCTGATGCACCTCAAACGGGTACTGCAAATTTAGTAAGTTCAGCGCATAGTTAATTCCCATGAGCAGGAGACTGGCAACATTTCCACAACCTCATTTTCTTAAGCAACAATGGAAACAGAGGCATGGGATGTGTCTTCTTGTCCCTCACTTGCTTGGAAGACATAGAGTACGTGTGTCAAACTCAAGGCCCGGGGCCAGATCTGGCCCACAACCTAATTTTATGTTGCCCGCAAAGGGCAAATCATCTGCATCAACTTCCTGTTTCTAGCATATTTTCTTCACAACAACACTGAGATATGAGATATTGCCAATTATTTGTTACCAATCCTCCCCTTTTAAAATAAATTGAAAAATTGTTGAACAATTACTTACTAGCTTCTGATTTCAAAACTGGCTTTCCAATCAATTTATATGGGTTCACAGTCCCTCTGAGGGAAACCACAACTACGATGTGGCCCGTCCATAAAAATGAGTTTGACACCCCTGACATAGACCTTCAGTACTTGCTTGGCCTGGTCCTCTTTTGCTTGTTCTCTGCTGACTTCCTGAAAGAGCATATACATCCATGGTTAGGTGCATAATGTCCCAAATTTGTGTTTGCTTTTTATAGTTCTGAATATCGCTGTCTTCAGGCAGTATCCAAGAAGCTCCAGAATCTTCACCTTGCAGGAGACTTCCAATGGCACGTTTTTGCAATCATTAACACTGCATCATCCAAAGAGAGCAAACCATTTTCAACATTTGAGATTGGTCAGTAATATTTACAAGTAACACCCACTCGTGTGGATTGACCAATAGATTAGATCTAGAAAAACATGAAATTACTCAAATTATGACAACATGTTTCAGCCGGACACCAGTGATATGTGACAGTATTTGCAATCTGCATTACATGTTTATAACAGCATATATGAGAATCAAAAAATAAATAAAAAGGGCAATGAAAACGGAAATTAAAATAGAAACCTCAACCTCAAGGATAGGATTTTTGTAGAAATCTCAAAATCGAAACTTTGGACCTTCTGATTTATTTTGTCAATTACCCGAAAGTAACCTTTGCCAAATGCCAACCCTTTAGCCAGAGCAGGTCACATACTGGCAGCAATTAATTTATTTGAATATTGTGACAAATAAAAATGTTTGCTGCACAGTCTATGAGTTAATTGCAGCTTTAAAAACGTAATACTGTTGTAATTTACCTGGTAGTCCGTGATAAGTTCCTCTGCAGACTGTCCGAGGAATTTCATCAAGGAATGGATTATGCCCTCCCTTCCAGCTTCAACGTTTTGCTATTTAAAAAGACACAAGATGATTAAGTGTCTTAAATAAATAAAAGCTCACATATGCATTGCTTACATCCCAAAAAGTGCATCTCAACTTTAAATAAAAAAAATAGCAAGATATCCATAAGCTCTAACAGATCTTTTATTGTTTTATTCTGTTAATGCTTATGATGGACTTATCCAAAATAGTTTGATGCAAATTCTATTTGCAGTAATAAAACACAACCCTCTTACATGACTGAGTGAACTGAGCATAGGTCTTATTTCAGTGCCAGTAACTCGGCCTTTTTTTCCAAGTATCTCCTTCAATTCCAGGGTGTAAAGTTCCATCTTGGTTAGCCAGGTTCTCTCAAATTGAACATATGTAATTTGTTTGAACTCTTTCTTAATCTGAAACATTTTTCCCTCAATTAGAACATTTTCAAAATTAAGAAATCTAAATCACGATTTAAATTTTGATTAATCGTCCAGCACTAGAAGATACAGCAGCAGGTATTACTCCTCCTCTAAAATAATAAAGGCAGTACAATCATCACTTAATTTGACACAGAGTTTGGATTAATTGCTGGACTATGGTCTGATATTTGTCCCACTTGAAACTAAATCTGAATATTGGTTATTTGAATGTGAATATCTTAACTTTGATATTTGAATTGAAACCTGAATGTTTTGAATTGAACACTGAATTATTGAATTGAAAAACTGAATTCGAATTACATAAATTGTATATTTTTAATTTGATTCTGAATTTTTCGATCATAATGTTTTTGTTAAGAACTATATCCCAATAAACTTGAATGTAGGACTTTAAAATGCGTTTTTAATTCCTCAAAAAAAAGGTCTCCTCACCAAAAATTCAATACTGCATATGCTCAAATTCAGTTTACTAAGTAAAAATTCAAGACTCAGTGACAGACATACGGGAGCTTTAGGGTGCCTCAAGGATGTGCAATGGATTCCAATCACCTTCCACCTATCACATCAACCCCCCATCCTTCAGCAGATCCACTGGCTTCCAGTCAATCAACAAATCATTTTCAAAATTCTTCTATATATTTTCAAATCTATGGCTGGCGACCAGTTCAGGGTGTAGTGCGCCTTTCGCCCGTAGTCAGCTGGGATAGGCTCCAGCACCCTCCCGTGACCCTGTACCGGATAAGCGGTGTGGATAATGACATGACACATGACTTTCAAATCTCTTCACAACCTCGCCCCTCCCTACCTTTCAGACATCATCCATATTCCCACTCCATCCCGCGCTCTCCGGTCTTCATCCTCCTCACTCCACCCCTTGCCTGCCACCATGGGGGACAGAGCCTTCAGCGATTCGGTTCTCCAGCTCTGGAACTCTCTCCACCTGACCTCTGTAATTGCACCACCCTCCCTGTGTTTAAAACTAAACTCAAAACCAATCTGTTCCGCCTTAATTACTCTCTCCAATTCCAGATATGTCCCTCATCCACTTTATTGTATTTTATCCTGCTTGATTTACGTGTTGGTGTTTCTACCCGTATTTGTGTTTTTACTTTCGTATTTTACTCTGTACAGCGGCCTTGAGTGTCCTGAAAGATGCTTCCAAAAAAAAAAAAAATATATATATATATATATATATATAAACACACACACACACACACACACACACACACACACATATATATGTTGTTTGTTTTTTTTTCATGGTGGAAAAAAATTTAATCTAAATAACTCTAATGAATTTGTCTTTTATCATGGTGGTCTGTAGGATGAATTGGATCAAGAGCCTGCCAAGTGCACCATGGTGGTGTTTGTTGTCCGGGAGGAAGAGGATCTTCAGCCACCACATTACATCGGGGCAGTTATTGTAGGTGTGAAGGTTCTTTGTCAGTTGCCATCTCTTGCACATAGATGTGTGATGCTGTTTGGCCTCATCTCTCCACTAAACCTGTCTTACCTAAGTAAGTTAAAACACGCTTTTGATGCACCACAAAAAAATACTCATGGAGATAGAACCAAACAAATTGACACGAATAGTGTGCGGTTTGAGTGTCAAACTAAATATTTGATAGCCCAAAAAAAAAACATTTCAGAATGTCCTTTTTAACCGTTTGTAGGTTGTATTCAGAGAAAAAAACTACAGCATTTTTCTAAAACAAAATTACATCAATTTAATGTCTTTATTCCAAAGTAACAAATATATATATATATATATATATATATATATATATATATATATATGTGTATATATATGTGTATATATATATATATATACACAGACCAGTTGTCCTTTCATTTTACCATGAAGAGTCCTGAGACCTCTATGGCCCTGGTTAGACGACCACCCACCGCTGTGTTGTTGGGAATAAATGTGCAACATTGTTCACCGAACATAGCACAAACACCACCTCTCTCATCCAACAATACATCAACAGTCATCCTGTTTCGGAATGCCATTAGAGATTGGTTGATAGCCGTTCATGCACAGTTTCAAACCCACTTTGCGTCCAATTACCTAATTTTTGCACGTTGTGATGATGCAGTTGACCTGTCTGCGTTCTTTGTTCTTCGTTCGAGGACTCAAATCCTGTTACTTGATCTGTTAATTTACACTTACTTACTTACTTACACTAAGGAGAACACCGATGGCTTCCATGTATGTTGAATCATTTTTTTTTTTTTTTTTGCCGTGATACTCTGCTTTCTCTTTTTTAACGTCACCGATGTCCTGTCATGACATTGGACAGTTCACACAGTTTATTAACAAACAATATAAAACATACCATTTACGATCAATCAATTACATTTTGTGAAATGGCACTCTCCAGAAACTACCAATAATCTATAAGCAGGGCCTAGTTATGAAAAACACATACAGATATGCACTAAGTCTCAAAACCTTTTACATTTTTGGGTGATTTATCAAATGATCTATCATATCCACACCACCACCAGATTTCCCCTCTTGATAGTGATTGAAGTTTATTTCAACCACTATCAAAACCAGACACAGTGGTGGTGAAAAGATTCCTAACCGCTTAGCTCTGTCAGCAACATTAATGCTATTTAAATTTTCAAGAGCAACTATCATAGAAAACATGTTCATCTACATCAACTCTAGTCACAGGATACACGCTGACCCAATCCATACATGTATTATCAAGATAAGCATTAATATAATATCAATAATACAATTTCATTTGCTTATTTTGGATATCTCGTTGTCCAATTGCTATCTTTTCACGAAAGTACAGACTTTCTCCTGTAACTTTGTTCTGTGGACCAATAGTTGCCCACTTGAGTATTACTCATGGTTCCAACTCAAATCTATCAACATGTCGTCCAAGCTCCACAAATATGTCCCATCACTTTTTTTTTTTCAATTATCTGCTTGGTGTTTGCAAATCCATTTTGATTAGTAATTGGGATTCTTACTGTTGGTATTGTACTATAGTCACATCATAGTTTGTTTATGTAACTCTGGGTTGTTCCCACATATAACACAACAACAAAAATATCAGAATAAAATTGTATACATCCAACATAGAACAGCTGCTTTTAACCACTTCAGGGTCATTTTGTCTGAAATATCCCCTCTACTTAGTCTGGTGTCTTATGAAATAAGACCACCCTATCATCAGACTTCCGCTCATCTCCTTTGTAGGAGATTTCAACCAAAATGACCTTTTTACATGTGTCAAATGAACCAATGTTGACTCTTCTACTATATTTACAGCTGTGAGAGCTGTCAATAAAACTAAACATGGCATTCCCCCTCGGGTAATTACATATGTCTTATCTTCAAACTTCTTTCAAGCATCCAGTCTCCTGGCTCCACTAGTTTAGTGCCCTGCTAGGAGACAGAAAGATCCTCACCACTCTAAATTTGTGCCTGTCTTTGTTTTTCTAACACTTTTCACATGTAGTCAGCTAAAGTTGCTTCAGCATCTATTTCCCATTTGTTCTTAAATTTGAGGTATTCTATAAGGCCTTCCAAACAATGTTTTACAACGTCTCGGTCCTAAATACAATGAAATACAATACAGTGCAACTCTCTGTATATAACTCAAATTAACTCACATAAACACATTTACAGTAGATACCAGAAAAACAACAGAACAGCAACAGTCTCATGCTGAGTCAACGGCCCGAATATTCATCTTCAAGCGAGGTTTAAAAGTGGACAGAGAGGCGACTCGCATAACATTCAATGGAAAGTCACAGTGCTTGTCGTTTTTACAAACAGTTTTACTAATTTCCATACACTGTGTCCACTGCCTCCCCGTTTCCTCAATGCATAGCCTTTTCACTTTTTTTTTTTTTGTTCATTCTTTTCACCAATCCAGAGCTTTGAGGGTGGTAAGCACAATTATCTTTCAAATCAACGTGAAACATTCCTATCTCTTTCACAAGTTAGTTAACAAAATGGGTACTATTATCACTGTTTATTATTTTCAGGAATACCATATCTCGGAATGATATCCTTACAAAGTACTTTTGCCACTGTCAATGCATCTGGATTTGTTGGTTAGAAAGAGTTCTAACCATTTCGAATTCACATCTATGATGACCAAACATTTATTTTATTTTTTTTCTTCACTTTGGTTTTTATCAAATAAGTCCATATGAATAATTTGAAATGGATATTGTGGTGTAGGAAAGCGTCCTCTGCGTGGACTCAAATTACCTTGTGAATTGTGTTTCGCACACGTTAAACATGCCCTACAAAAATGTTTCGAATAAGCATTAAAGCCGTAAGCCGTATAATAACGTAATATCTGATGCACCATTTCCCCTGTTGAGACATGTGTTATCCCATGACTCAATATAGCAGCCCATTTGTAAAGATTATTGTTTGGTCATACAGAGATCACGTAGCGATGTTACACCATTTTCCTCCAAAGCCTTTGTTTAACTTTGGGACTTCTATCACTAAAACGTGTATGTCCGCAACAGCTTCTTTAGCTGTATTGTCTGCAATGTGTATTCAAGGAAAACACTTATGCAATGTATGCGCTACACATTTTAAGACGACTATATGTGTAAATAGTAACACAATTTACTCTCTTTAGTTTACACGCTTTTGTTTAAGATACTAATTCTGTTGCATGAGCTGAGTAATTTGAGGAGTAACTGCTAAGTTCTTTTTCCCAGTGTCATTTGATACAACTACAGTATTTTATTTATTTATTTATTTATTTATTTCCATCTACAAATAGCACTTCTCCGTTTTCTGAAGGCGAATCTTTTTGATGCCTTTACTTTTGGTTACTTTTTTCTACTAACTCATAACAATCTAGTTTTGTACCATCCTCCTGACATAATAATGACAGCCGGGTTTAATGTTGTACATCTCTCTATAATCAGATGTGGTTTTGATAACAATGTATTCATACACTATAAATGTCCCGCCGGTGACAAAAACGTCATGTTCATCAGCAAAAGCAATGCAGAAACCGCACGTGGTACTCTCAAAACCAGAGGATGGAACAAAACTATGGTTGCACTTGTTTCTGCAATTTCCAGATTGTGGGACTAATAAAAGACCATCTTTATCTTAATCTTATATCTACAGCAATAGATACTGCATTAACTGTTCTCATGCAGTGCTTCAATGCACATTCTACGTTGTCTAGTTTGGAATAGAAGTATGCGATTGGTTTCATCTTATCTCCATGTTTCTACACTAAAACTAAGGCCTTTTGCATCTGGACAAAGGGTCAGTGCCATACTTAATACGAACACTTGTTTCCTTTCACAAAAGCTGAATATGCTTTATCAGTCCAGTGTAAGGACAATGTCATTTAGAGGTTTTCCTCATTCATCATTTTACTCAGTGGCACAGTAATTTCTGCATAATTTGGAACTCAGACTTTACAATAATTTGTTAATCTTAAGCATGTTAATTTTATTTTTATTTCCTATTTTTCTAACTTTATGACTCATTTTACTTCAACCAGTTCTACCTCAAAGTGAACAAGTACACATCAATGTTATTTGTAGTCTCTAATTTCTTCTCTGCTTTAATTCCTTGGATGTTAAGATGGCGGCGCGCATGGACGCAGCGGCTAACAGCTCCCCCTCACAGTGCTCCTTATTACTTTTTATTAGTGTTTGCTTGCTCTTATTGGCATCAACTGAGGCACAACATCGATATACCCGCCAGGACATCGTGAACATTGGATATCGATGCGAAATAACCATCACAGAGGAATTTTGCTATGATCGCAAAATTCCGAACGAACTGGCGAGGCTGCCCGGCTCACCGTGGCTGGTCATCGGGACCGGGAGGCGGCGCAGGCGACGCAGAGAGAGGAAGCAGAAGCGAGGCTGCAGGTCCGGTGTCTTGCAACGGCTGCGACGGCAGCCCCATAGGCAACCACTACCGAGTCTGCACCTCACCAACGCCAGATCCGTGGTCCACAAAATCGACGACCTGGGATTACAAATCCTGGGAAACCGCTATGTGCGCGATAGCAGTGTGATCGTCGTCACGGAAACCTGGCTGCACGCAGACGTCCCCGACGCTAGCATCCAGCTGGCCGGGCGCTCGCTACATCGCGCGGATCGGACGAGGGACACCGGTAAGAGGAGGGGCGGGGGGCTCTGTGTTTACGTGCATGAGAACTGGTGCGGCGATAGCACGATCGTCGAGAAGCACTCTTCCCCCGACATCGAGTTCATGTCCGTTAAATGCCGGCCTTATTTTCTCCCGAGGGAGCTAACGGTAGTGATTCTCACAGCTGTTTACATCCCTCCCGACGCTAGCACTAGCACGGCGCTCTCGCTACTCGCGTGCGTCATCAATAAACATCAGCGGGCGCACCCTGATGGCGGTCACATTGTAGCGGGAGACTTTAATAAGGCCAATTTAAAGACTGTACTCCCAGAGTTTCACCAGCATGTCAAGTGCCCGACGAGGGGAGACAACACTCTCGACCATGTGTACTCGAACATCAAGCACGCATACAGAGCCCTCCCACTCGCCCCCCTCGGCCAGTCAGACCACCTGTCCTTGCAGCTCGCACCTGCGTACACCCCTCTCAGGCGCAGATTCAGGCCTACCACAAAGACTGTGAAAACCTGGCGTGACGACGCCATGAGTGAATTACAGGACTGCTTTCATGACACAAACTGGGACCTCTTTGATCATCAGGACCTTGATGTCTACACGCATTGTGTACTGGACTACATCAAGTTCTGCATGGAAACTGTGTCCCAACAAAAGACTATACGGACCTTCCCAAATGCGAAGCCCTGGATGTCCAGCAGGGTTCGCGCTCTCCTCAAGGCCCGTGACGCTGCCTTCAGGTCAGGCGACAAAGCCCAGTACAGGGTGGCTCGTGCTGACCTGAGCAAAGGCATCAAGCTAGCAAAGGCAACCTACAAGGGGAGGCTGGAGGCCCACCTTGCCAGTAACAGACCACGGGAGGTGTGGCAGGGTCTACGGAGCATCACCAACTTCCGTGGCAGCAGCACGACCTCTGTAGACCCGAGTGCATCGCTGGCAGAGGAGCTTAACTGCTTCTTCGCTCGCTTTGACTCGCCCCAACCATCACACCCCCGCACTTCAAGCTCCAACTCCCCCCCACTCATCGTAGAGGAACACGGTCAACCCCAGGAAAAGCTACTGGACCCGACGGAATACCAGGCAAGGTCCTCAGAGCATGTGCCCACCAACTGTCACATGTTTTCTGCAGGATCTTCAACCGCTCCCTGGCTCAGGCAGTCATCCCCTCCTGCTTGAAAACCTCCACCATTATTCCTGTCCCCAAAAAGTCACCAGCCGTCCACCTGAATGACTACCGTCCTGTTGCTCTCACACCAGTCATTATGAAGTGCTTCGAGAGGCTGGTTCTCCAGCACATCAGGGACTGCCTTCCTCCCACTCTGGACCCCTACCAGTTTGCATACCGGGCTAACAGATCCACTGAGGACGCCATCGACACTGCTCTGCATGTTGTACTGGGCCACCTGGAACAACAGCGGAGCTATGCAAGGATGCTCTTTGTGGACTACAGCTCGGCATTCAACACGATCATCCCAGACATCCTCGTCGCCAAACTGGACACTCTCGGCCTCCCTGCCCTCACACGCATCTGGATTAAGGACTTTCTGACCAACAGACCCCAGACTGTGTTGCTCGGCCCCTACACGTCCTCCACCCTCATGCTGAGCACCGGTTCCCCCCAAGGATGCGTGCTGAGCCCTCTCCTGTACGCCCTCTACACCTACGACTGCAGCCCGGCCCACGGCAACAACACCATCGTCAAGTTTGCTGACGACACGACAGTGGTCGGTCTGATCTCGGAAGGTTACGAGACAGCCTACAGAGAGGAGGTAAAGAGACTGACAACTTGGTGCAAGGACAACAGACTGCACCTTAACTCTGCTAAAACAAAGGAGATTGTCGTCGACTTCAGGAGGAACAAGACGCTGCCGCCCCCCCTCTGCATCGAAGGCGTGTGTGTGGAGAGGGTCCACACGTTCAAGTTCCTGGGAGTACAGATCTCCGATGACCTTTCTTGGAGTCACAACACCACAGCAGTGGTAAAGAAGGTCCGCCAACGTCTGCACTTCCTGAGAGTCCTCAGGAAATTCAACCTGGACAGGAAGCTGCTGCTGGCCTTCTACCACTCGTCCATCGAGAGCCTGCTGACGTACTCTGTCTCCACCTGGTACAGCGGCTGCACTGAGGCGGACAGAGTGAGGCTCCAGAGGACAGTCAAAACAGCGCAAAGGATTATTGGCTGCCCTCTCCCCTCGCTGTCGGACATCTACACCGCCCGGTGCCTCAGAAGGGCTCTCAACATCGTCAAAGACAATACCCACCCAAACTCACACCTGTTCGACCTGTTGCCCTCTGGCAGGCGCTACAGATGCATCAAATCAAGGACCAATAGACTGAGAAACAGTTTCTTTCCGAGAGCCATCTCCATACTGAACTCTCACACACACACGAGACCACCCTAACCTTGCAAAACAGCATTGTGATGTGTTTCTATATGCCCTATTCAGTCTTATTTATTTATCTAATTTATATATTTGTCTGTATTATTGTTGTATTGCACTGGAGAGGGGAGCCCTCTAATCTCGTTGCACACTTGAGTACAATGACAATAAAGGGATTTCTATTTCTATTTCTATTTCTATTTCTAATGTAAATACTAGCCCTTCTTATCAAATTACCATCTTTTTTTTCCGTGTCATTTCCATCTGTGCATTTCATTCCAGTTACTAACTACAGTTACCTTAATAGAAAGATCATCAACTGAAGTATGAAACATAACATATTTATTTCTTCAAATCATCCTTACAGCAGAACCTAATTCTTATCCTTATTCATTTGTTCAAGTCACACCTTCTTCAATCACCAAACTCTCTCTCTGACTTCCTCCCCCTACTTGGGAACGAGCATCTAACTTCAAAGAGCTGTTAACTCTTTGTTACAGCACACTCATGAGTTACGATTACACCAATACCCATTGCCCTCTGTCAAACTTTCCTCACTCCTTTTTTTTTTTTAATTTTCCAAATTCACTGTAGCCTTACCAAAGCCACTCAAAACTATCAAGGTATCAAATCAAAAACTACAAAATCAGGAAACACCTATGCTCCTACAAGGGTTTCTCATGCTCACTTCTTCATTCAATTAAGATTTCACAACACCTACTCCTCTCTTTCTGAAAAAGACACAAGTATACAATTAAGTAAAACCCATCATCAGAATGATATACCTTGTCTGTCGGATCATGTAAGTATAAATTGTGCCATCAATAATCTTTTTCTGTAAATTAATCACATCCCCACAACTTGGGCTCTCATTGTTCTGTAAAAGTAAACCTAATTTCAATTCATGCAACCAACTCAGTGTCCTTCTGGGTCCCTCAACCACACAGGTTCTAATTCTTTTACTCTAGACAGTTTTCCACTTGCAAATCTGACTATGACACATTTCTCTTGCTCTATCATTTGGAATTAATTTATTACAAGCAATCCTACATGCACCAGTGTCACATAAAAAGGTAATTGGTGACCCATTTACCAATAAGGTTATTTCAGCTCAGTTATTTCATCAAAGGCCAATATCTCTTGTAAATTTAGGAGGACCTCTTCATCTAGAAACTCATCTGTTCCTTGATCAGCCTCTAAATCCTGTTTAGATGCTTCCTATCCTAGTCATGCTGAAGGTTGCTTTTTCTCAGGGCAATCTCTTGCTATATGGCCTTCTTTACCACAACGCCAGCAGCCTGATGTATTTTGCCTGTTTGCTCCTCTTCCTATTCTTCCTCCTCTCTGTCGTCTGCCCCTTTGTCCTCTAAAGCTACCTAGGCCCTTTCCACCTCGATAAAAGACCTCCTGTCCTACCTGTCCTACCTGACCTGTCCTGTCTATAGACCTCTGCTTCTTTTTATTTTCTATCTTCTCAGCATGGAGGGCGTGATTTACATACTCCTCCAGGGTACCTGTTGGCAGGCAAAGGAAATGTTTATTTACCCACTTATGAATTACCTCTCTTGAGCCTGCATGTAAAGCATTCTTCAACTGCTGTTGAAATGGCCCATTTACATTACCATTTTCCTGTAGCCCGCTGTGATTTTTAAACACAGCTGTCATTCTCACTTTGTGTTGCTCAAAAGTCTCATCATCCTTTTGTTTTACTCTTCCTATTTCAGTGTAATTTGCTCTATCTGACTTTTCGCATTCCTTTCCTTTGCTTATTTTGTTTTCATTCTCTTTTTGTTTCCTGTATCCCTCTTCTCTTTTTAAGGCTACCCTCATCCAATATTCTGTTTCCTCAAAGCCATTTTTCTTCATCTTTTTGGGGTCTTTTTCGTCTTTCCTATGATTGATCCCTGCAATGCGGCTATTTTTTGTGTATTTAACTGACCATTAAAGCCATGTTCAGTTATCCATGTATCTAAATACTGAGTTTTATCAGGATCCTGTTTTTCGATGAACTTCCAATCTCTACACTGCAGCGTATCCCTGGGTTTTATTTTACTACCTAATATCCCCATTTTAGAAAATTTGGACCAGTTTGTCAACACCTAAGGTGTTCTAAAAACTGGTTTCTCATCAGTAGGACAGCAACTCAAATTTCCTGTTGTGGTAATTCTCAATTCAACCTTTTCAGGTGGAGAATTATTGCCTTTGCATCCACACCAGTCTGCTGTGTACAACCCTACTGTATTACATCGGATAAAATACCAAGTGGTATTTGTAATCCCCAATCACACCGTTCACTCACTTTACATACGGTTTGCGCAAACATTCACACACGGAATTTAAGTGTACACACAGACTCCGCCGTCCTACTTTCTCCACGGAATTTCTCGGACTCCGCCGTCATATACCTGCCATTGACTAGTATTCACAGGGTTTTTTTATTTCTCACTCCACTGTCCTTCATGGACCTGCCATCGACTAGTATGCACAGGATTTCTTATCTATACACAATTTCTTTCTCTTTTCTCTATCTTTCTTTCTTTCTCTTTTCTTATTTCATCTCTACTTCATGTCTTTCTTTGCTTTTTTTTCTTTTTTATGTTTTATTTTTATTTATTTATTCTTAATGCTCATTTATTTATTCTGAACACTTATTTATTTATTCTTAACGCGCAATGACCTCCAGTCAGTCACTTCCCCCCTAAAAAAAAATATCTCACCACTGTTGTCTTCCCTCCATTGGATCGCCGTCAACCGTCAGATCCCAGCTGGTGGGGTGAGGTCCAGTCCTGGAAAAGGATTTTTAGGCTCTCTCTAGTGAGCCTGCCATGGCCATGGTCTTTCTGGAGTTCACCACACCCGCTGGAATCCTCAGGTATCTTGGCTTCCCGCTCGAAGGACCAAAATAATGTCAGGTTCAATCACCTAAGCATTCACTGAACAAAGGCAAAATGAATGAAAGGAAGACAAGAGTTGATCTTTTACTCGCGAGGAGAACGAACGGAGGTGTGCTCAGTTACATCTCCAACTTCGTTCTGGAGCACACTCCGCCGAGCCCTCTATTTTATTTGGGAAGTCCCTAAACAATACAATGTATTTGCACTAAGGAACGAAGGGGGGAGCACCAGCAGGAACATGTAAACATTTCAGACACAAGAGGAAAGACAGACATCAATGGCAGTCATTTACTGATTGAAAAGGCAGATATGCCTTTTAGTGCTCTGGCACTAAAGTCTCAGTCCTTTTGGTTCAGAGGTGTGTCTCGGCACACCTCCTTTGATGTTGTAGACGTTGATCCTGTCTTCAGGCATCCGCTTCTCTTGAAGTCTTCTCATCCATATGGTCAAACATAGGTCACACTGTGGAACAATTCTTTTGCAATACTAATAGAGTAAAATATGGGATAAAATATATCTTCAACCTAACAATAGTGTAAACTGACATACTGAAGACTGGACAGTCATTAATTTGATTGTCCAGTCTTTCCCTCATGAGATAATGCTTCACTTAGAAAATGTGTACAGCGCGAGCTGAAAATGCATTTGCAGTACTAAACTACCACATTTCTATAACAGCTTAATTCAACGTTTCCAATGTAAATTTCTTCCTTTATATAGTGTAAACTGACATACTGAAGACTGGACAGTCATTAATTTGATTGTCCAGTATTTCCCTTATGAGATATTGCCTCACTTTGCAAATGTGCACAGCGCAAGCTGAAAATGCATTTGCAGCACAATAAAAACCCAAACTTCTATAACAGCTAAACCAAACGTTTCCAATGAAAGATTCCACCTTTATATCGTGGAAAAAGACATCCTGAAGCCTGGACAGTCATTAATTTGATTGTCCAGTATTTCCCTTATGAGATAATGCCTCACATAGCAGAATCATAAAAACATGGACGTGATGGTAAACTGTCCATTGTGCCGATAGATGGTATTCTCATGAGGTTAGGCTTGCTATGGAGAGTGGCATGGGGGTTGTGTCTCATGGTTGGAATGGGAAAGATGTCAATTTGGGACACATCGTCAGTAGTGTTCCATCAAATCACTGGGTGTTTCGGCCTTTATCACTAGACACCCTCATCGATGGTGGCCAGCGGCCGGTTGATCACGCCCGCGCTTATGTCCCATGCCCAATTAACTGTGGTGGATGGTTCTGCCCTGGGTACTCAAGTGGGATGACGCAGATTAGTGGTGGGATGGGGAGGGGGGACGGGGGTCATGTTGCTGATCTATGAGCCCAGTAGGGGTCCTTCCTCTTCATCCAGATCCACTGGCTGCTTCTTTCAGCCGCTTTAGAGAGCGATCTGACTGTGTGCCGCAGAGCCTGTCCATGGATTCCCAGGTCTTTCAGCAGCTTGATGGTTGATGAGGCCAGAAACCCTCTGCATCCAACTTCGACGGGATAGACCTTGGCTTTCCACCCTCGTTGTTGTGCGTCCGCCGCCAGTTCAGTGTAGCGCAACTTCTTACGCTCATAGGCCTCTTCAACTGCATTTTCCCACGGGACTGTGAGCTCTGCAATATAGACAGTCTTCAATGAATGGGACCACAGCACTAAGTCTGGCCTTAGGGTGGTGGTTGCAATCTCTGCTGGGAAGATTAGTTGCTGACCTATATCGACCAGCATCTTCCAATCCCGAGCCTTGGTTAGCTGACCAACTTCTGGCTTGAGAAAAGGATGGTTGGGCTTTTCCTGTCCCTCTCGGACAAATTTTGGTGCTGTAATGGTAGTGGTGGCTCTTAAGGGCAAGGAGTTGATGGTAGTTCTCCTGCTTTCAAGCACTGCTGCCAAGCTCTTGAGGACCTGGTTGTGCCTCCAGGTATAGCGGCCTTGTGTGAGGCTGGTCTTACAACCAGTCAGGATGTGTTTGAGAGTTGCTGGTGTTGGGCAGAGGGCACAGGTTGGATCTTCGCCATACCACTGGTGGAGGTTTTTTGGGGATGGCAGCACGTCATTGGTAGCTCTGATGATGAAGCTGATGTTGCTAGCTTCCATCTCCCAGAGATCCCTCCAGCCAAGCTTTCTTTTCTCCAGGCCTTCCCACCTCATCCACTGTCCCTGCTTGGCAAGCGAGACAGCCTTTGCAGACCTTTCAGCCTCTTCCTGGCGGCGCACCTCCTCCACGACCATTTTTTTCCTCTCTGCGGTTGAGGCCTTACACCAAGTTGGTTTGCTTGCTGTAAGGCCAAAGCCTCCTCTTCCCCTCTGGACGTGTCCCACAATATCGCTGTGCCTCAGGGCTGCTGTGGCATGCTGCACTGCACTGGATGGTGTCCATTTCCGTGCAGTTGACAGGGGTGGTGCCGTTTCACTGATGGTCCGGTCTCTGGAGTCCGTCAGCGTCATCTGTAGTCTCACTTTAGAGCACTTGTATTCTTCAGTGAGACTTGTGATGGGCAGTTCGAGGACTCCTTTGCCATAGAGGCTGATGTTATTCAGACAGCGTGGGACACCAAGCCACTGTTTCACATATACTGTGATGGCTCGCTCCATCTTCTCCACAGTTGTTAGTGGGACCTCGTAGACAGTGAGTGGCCACATCACGAGAGGGAGAAGCCCAAATTGCAGACACCAGAGCTTGAGCTTCCCTGGTAGTGGAGTCTTGTTGATGTTGTTCAGGTCGTTGATGATATCCTGTCTTAGCTGCTGCACCTGGTTTTTATCCTTAAGACTTGAGTCATACCATCTGCCCAGGCTTTTGACAGGTTGTTCTGCCACCGTTGGTATTGGTTCGTCACCAATGCAGAACTTCACGTCTTTTAGCTCTCCCTTGATTATCGAGATGCTACGTGACTTGTTCGGCTTGATTTTCATCCGGGCCCAGCTGATGTTTTCCTGCAGCTTACCAAGTAGCCGCCTGGTGCAAGCTGCAGTGGTGGTCAGAGTGGTCATGTCGTCCATATATACTCGGACGGTGGAAGGCGGATCCCGTTCCTGGTTCGCTCACCCCGCCACCCATTTTGAGGCCCTGATGATGACCTCCATGGCCATTGTAAAGGCCAGGGGTGAGATCGTGCAACCTGCCATGATGCCTACTTCTACTTGCTGCCATGATGTTTTGAAGTCGGGTGTTGTGAAGCACAGCTGCAGGTCTTCAAAGTAGAATTTTACCAAGGTAGTGATGGATGTTGGAACGCGGAAGAAGTTGAAGGACTCCCAGAGAAGGCTATGCGGAACTGAACCAAAGGCATTGGCTAGGTCGAGAAAGATGACATGAAGATCCCCTTTGTTCTTCTTCGCTGCTTGAATCTGATGCCAGATCATACTGGTGTGCTCCAAGCATCCAGAGAATCCAGAAATTCCAGCCTTTTGTACGGATGTGTCAATGTACTCGTTTTTTCTCCAGGTAGGTGGTGTGTGTCAAGACGCTGAAAAAGATTTTCCCTTCAACGTTGAGAAGGCTGATTGGCCGAAATTGACTGATATCAGCGTCCTTCTCTTTTGGAATTAGTACACCTCCAGCCCTTCGCCATGCCTTTGGTATTATCCCCTTCTGCCAGACGATTCTCATTAGCCTCCAAAGATAGCGTAGGACATCTGGTGAGTTCTTGTAGAGCTTATATGACACTCCATTTGGTCCTGGTGCAGATCCTGATCTTGCACGCCCACCATGTTCTCCACTTCTTTCCATTTTGGAGGGCCGGTCTCGATGTTGACCTCTGGTGGTCGAATGGGGGGGATATCATGTGGGATGGCTAGCTGTTCATGCCTTTTCGTGTCTTGGTAGACCTTTTCCAGGTGCTCTTCAAGTTCCTTCTTTGAAGTTTGCAGGAACCCGCTTTTGTCCTTAGCGAAGAGATCTTTGACAAACTTGAAGGGATTTTTATAGAACAGGGTTCTTGTGTGTTCCTTCTTCCTGCGAAGTTTCCTCAAGTTCTCTGCTCTTCGTAAGGTTTTCAACCGGAGCTTGATGTCCCCATGGAGCAGCATGAGACCTTCTCTCTCTGGATCAGAGGCTTTTCTCCACTGTTTCCGCAGGTCCCTTCTTTCCCTGATCAGTCTCTCTATCTCTTGTTGCCTCCTAGGTTTGGTTGGTGGTGGTATTTTGTTGGTGGTTTTCCAGCTGTTCACTCCAAAGCGCTCCTCTCCATAGTGGTAGATGATGTCACCGATGTGTTCCAGCTTTCTCTCTGCAGTGCCCACTTGTTGCTCCAACATTTTCACCAGGTCGTTATTGACGGTTTCCCACTCTCTCTTCTCAATAGTTTTGGGCCACCTCACACTCTGTCTGTGCCCTTTGATCTTGTTCTCTTTGGGAGGTCTCTGTGGCTGAGTGGGTTCTACCTCCTGCAATTCTGTGTTTATAATACCCTCCTCAGTGACAGGGGGGCTGATGCTCTGCGAACTTTGGGTTTTTTCCCGTCGCTGTGCTTCACTCGACTGATTTGACGCATTACTTCGTAAGAAGTATTGGTCAATGCGAGGCCCTTGACTCGGCTTTCCCAAACACCACTTCTTTCCTTGGTGGATCTTCAACCCTGTAACTGATGTTACTTTTGCCCAGCCACAGGTGCAGACCTGAAGTGAGTGTCCTGCTGCCATTGTCTCATGCACCGTGTTCTTGCTCGTAGTCATGTTTGTTCCTAGGTCTGTAACCGTGTGGTCAGTCATTGAGCCATCTTGCGCCCCCGCTCTCGCAGGCTGTAGGGGTGTCATTCTTTGTAGACTTTCTGTAGCACTTGGCGGGTGTCTCCAACAAACTGAACACAGTGTCAGAGACTGCCAGCATGGGTAGCTAGCCCATGTCAGCCCCAGTGGGGTCTATTCCCTCCTGTCAGCAGTCTCTCCAGGCTGTCACACAGACTTTTTCTAAGTGTTGCTGTATCTCATGAAGGAAATACTGGACAAAGAAATTAATGACTTCCCAGGCTTCAGGATGCATTTTTACACTATATAAATGTGGAAATTTACATTGGAAACGTTTGGTTTAGCTGTTAATGAAGTTTCGTTTTTTTAGTGCTGCAAATTCATTGTCTGCTGGCGCTGTACACATTTTCTAAGTGTTGCAATATCTCATGAAGGAAATACTGGACAATCAAATTAATGACTTTCCAGGCTTCAGGATGCCTTTCTACACTATATAAAGGTGGAAATTTACATTGGAAACGTTTGGTTTAGCTGTTATAAAAGTTTGTTTTTTTAGTGCTGTAAATGCATTCTCAGCTCGCGCTGTACACATTTGCTATGTGAGGCATTATCTCATAAGGGAAATACTGGACAATCAAATTAATGACTTCCCAGGCTTCAGGATGCCTTTTTACACTATATAAAGGTGGAAATTTACATTGGAAACGTTTGGTTTAGCTGTTATAAAAGTTTGGTTTTTTAGTGCTGTAAATGCATTTTCAGCTCGCGCTGTACACATTTGCTATGTGAGGCATTATCTCAAAAGGGAAATACTGGACAATCAAATTAATGACTTCCCAGGCTTCAGGATGCCTTTTTACACTATATAAAGGTGGAAATTTACATTGGAAACGTTTGGTTTAGCTGTTATAAAAGTTTGGTTTTTTAGTGCTGTAAATGCATTTTCAGCTCGCGCTGTACACATTTGCTATGGTGAGGCATTATCTCATAAGGGAAATACTGGACAATCAAATTAATGACTTCCCAGGCTTCAGGATGTCTTTTTACACTATATAAAGGTGGAAATTTACATTGGAAACGTTTGGTTTAGCTGTTATAAAAGTTTGTTTTTTTTGTGCTGTAAATGCATTTTCAGCTCACGCTGTACACATTTGCTATGAGAGGCATTATCTCATAAGGGAAATATTGGACAATCAAATTAATGACTGCCCAGGCTTCAGGATGCCTTTCTACACTATATAAAGGTGGAAATTTACATTGGAAACGTTTGGTTTAGCTGTTAATGAAGTTTCGTTTTTTTAGTGCTGCAAATTCATTGTCTGCTGGCGCTGTACACTTTTTCTAAGTGTTGCAATATCTCATGAAGGAAATACTGGACAATCAAATTAATGACTTTCCAGGCTTCAGGATGCCTTTCTACACTATATAAAGGTGGAAATTTACATTGGAAACGTTTGGTTTAGCTGTTATAAAAGTTTGGTTTTTTAGTGCTGTAAATGCATTTTCAGCTCGCGCTGTACACATTTGCTATGAGAGGCATTATCTCATAAGGGAAATATTGGACAATCAAATTAATGACTGCCCAGGCTTCAGGATGTCTTTTTACACTATATAAAGGTGAAAATTTACATTGGAAACGTTTAGTTTAGCTGTTATAAAAGTTTGTTTTTTTAGTGCTGTAAATGCATTTTCAGCTCGCGCTGTACACATTTGCTATGTGAGGCATTATCTCATAAGGGAAATACTGGACAATCAAATTAATGACTTCCCAGGCTTCAGGATGCCTTTTTACACTATATAAATGTGGAAATTTACATTGGAAACGTTTGGTTTAGCTGGAAATGAAGTTTCGTTTTTTTAGTGCTGCAAATTCATTGTCTGCTGGCGCTGTACACTTTTTCTAAGTGTTGCAATATCTCATGAAGGAAATACTGGACAATCAAATTCATGACTTTCCAGGCTTCAGGATGCCTTTCTACACTATATAAAGGTGGAAATTTACATTGGACACGTTTGGTTTAGCTGTTATAAAAGTTTGGTTTTTTAGTGCTGTAAATGCATTTTCAGCTCGCACTGTACACATTTGCTATGTGAGGCATTATCTCATAAGGGAAATACTGGACAATCAAATTAATGACTTCCCAGGCTTCAGGATGCCTTTTTACACTATATAAAGGTGGAAATGTACATTGGAAACGTTTGGTTTAGCTGTTATAAAAGTTTGGTTTTTTAGTGCTGTAAATGCATTTTCAGCTCGCGCTGTACTCATTTGCTATGTGAGGCATTATCTCATAAGGGAAATACTGGACAATCAAATTAATGACTTCCCAGGGTTCAGGATGCCTTTTTACACTATATAAATGTGGAAATTTACATTGGAAACGTTTGGTTTAGCTGTTAATGAAGTTTCGTTTTTTTAGTGCTGAAAATTCATTGTCTGCTGGCGCTGTACACTTTTTCTAAGTGTTGCAATATCTCATGAAGGAAATACTGGACAATCAAATTAATGACTTTCCAGGCTTCAGGATGCCTTTCTACACTATATAAAGGTGGAAATTTACATTGGAAACGTTTGGTTTAGCTGTTATAAAAGTTTGGTTTTTTAGTGCTGTAAATGCTATGTGAGGCATTATCTCATAAGGGAAATATTGGACAATCAAATTAATGACTGCCCAGGCTTCAGGATGTCTTTTTTACACTATATAAAGGTGGAAATTTACATTGGAAACGTTTAGTTTAGCTGTTATAAAAGTTAGTTTTTTTAGTGCTGTAAATGCATTTTCAGCTCGCGCTGTACACATTTGCTATGTGAGGCATTATCTCATAAGGGAAATACTGGACAATCAAATTAATGACTTCCCAGGCTTCAGGATGCCTTTTTACACTATATAAATGTGGAAATTTACATTGGAAACGTTTGGTTTAGCTGTTAATGAAGTTTCGTTTTTTTAGTGCTGCAAATTCATTGTCTGCTGGCGCTGTACACTTTTTCTAAGTGTTGCAATATCTCATGAAGGAAATACTGGACAATCAAATTAATGACTTCCCAGGCTTCAGGATGCCTTTTTACACTATATAAATGTGGAAATTTACATTGGAAACGTTTGGTTTAGCTGTTAATGAAGTTTCGTTTTTTTAGTGCTGCAAATTCATTGTCTGCTGTCGCTGTACACTTTTTCTAAGTGTTGCAATATCTCATGAAGGAAATACTGGACAATCAAATTAATGACTTTCCAGGCTTCAGGATGCCTTTTTACACTATATAAAGGTGTAAATTTACATTGGAAACGTTTGGTTTAGCTGTTATAAACGTTTGTTTTTTTAGTGCTGTAAATGCATTTTCAGCTCGCGCTGTACACATTTGCTATGTGAGGCATTATCCCATAAGGGAAATACTGGACAATCAAATTAATGACTTACCAGGCTTCAGGAGACCTTTTTACACTATATAGAGGTGGAAATTTACATTGGAAACGTTTAGTTTAGCTGTTATAAAAGTTTGTTTTTTTAGTGCTGTAAATGCATTTTCAGCTCGCGCTGTACACATTTGCTATGTGAGGCATTATCTCATAAGGGAAATAATGGACAATCAAATTAATGACTTCCCAGGCTTCAGGATGCCTTTTTACACTATATAAATGTGGAAATTTACATTGGAAACGTTTGGTTTAGCTGTTAATGAAGTTTCGTTTTTTTAGTGCTGCAAATTCATTGTCTGCTGGCGCTGTACACTTTTTCTAAGTGTTGCATTTTCTCATGAAGGAAATACTGGACAATCAAATTAATGACTTTCCAGGCTTCAGGATGCCTTTTTACACTATATAAAGGTGGAAATTTACATTGTAAACGTTTGGTTTAGCTGTTATAAAAGTTTGTTTTTTTAGTGCTGTAAATGCATTTTCAGCTCGCGCTGTACACATTTGCTATGTGAGACATTATCTCATAATGGAAATGCTGGACAATCAAATTAATGACTTCCCAGGCTTCAGGAGACCTTTTTACACTATATAATTGTGGAAATTTACATTGGAAACGTTTGGTTTAGCTGTTATAAAAGTTTGGTTTTTTAGTGCTGTAAATGCATTTTCAGCTCGCGCTGTACACATTTGCTATGAGAGGCATTATCTCATAAGGAAAATATTGGACAATCAAATTAATGACTGCCCAGGCTTCAGGATATCTTTTTACACTATATAAAGGTGGAAATTTACATTGGAAACGTTTGGTTTAGCTGTTAATGAAGTTTCGTTTTTTTAGTGCTGCAAATTCATTGTCTGCTGGCGCTGTACACTTTTTCTAAGTGTTGCAATATCTCATGAAGGAAATACTGGACAATCAAATTAATGACTTTCCAGGCTTCAGGATGCCTTTCTACACTATATAAAGGTGGAAATTTACATTGGAAACGTTTGGTTTAGCTGTTATAAAAGTTTGGTTTTTTAGTGCTGTAAATGCATTTTCAGCTCGCGCTGTACACATTTGCTATGAGAGGCATTATCTCATAAGGGAAATATTGGACAATCAAATTAATGACTGCCCAGGCTTCAGGATGTCTTTTTACACTATATAAAGGTGAAAATTTACATTGGAAACGTTTAGTTTAGCTGTTATAAAAGTTTGTTTTTTTAGTGCTGTAAATGCATTTTCAGCTCGCGCTGTACACATTTGCTATGTGAGGCATTATCTCATAAGGGAAATACTGGACAATCAAATTAATGACTTCCCAGGCTTCAGGATGCCTTTTTACACTATATAAATGTGGAAATTTACATTGGAAACGTTTGGTTTAGCTGTAAATGAAGTTTCGTTTTTTTAGTGCTGCAAATTCATTGTCTGCTGGCGTTGTACACTTTTTCTAAGTGTTGCAATATCTCATGTAGGAAATACTGGACAATCAAATTAATGACTTTCCAGGCTTCAGGATGCCTTTCTACACTATATAAAGGTGGAAATTTACATTGGAAACGTTTGGTTTAGCTGTTATAAAAGTTTGGTTTTTTAGTGCTGTAAATGCATTTTCAGCTCGCGCTGTACACATTTGCTATGAGAGGCATTATCTCATAAGGGAAATATTGGACAATCAAATTAATGACTGCCCAGGCTTCAGGATGTTTTTTTTACACTATATAAAGGTGGAAATTTACATTGGAAACGTTTGGTTTAGCTGTTATAAAAGTTTGGTTTTTTAGTGCTGTAAATGCATTTTCAGCTCGCGCTGTACACATTTTCTATGAGAGGCATTATCTCATAAGGGAAATATTGGACAATCAAATTAATGACTGCCCAGGCTTCAGGATGTCTTTTTACACTATATAAAGGTGGAAATTTACATTGGAAACGTTTAGTTTAGCTGTTATAAAAGTTTGTTTTTTTAGTGCTGTAAATGCATTTTCAGCTCGCGCTGTACACATTTGCTATGTGAGGCATTATCTCATAAGGGAAATACTGGACAATCAAATTAATGACTTCCCAGGCTTCAGGATGCCTTTTTACACTATATAAATGTGGAAATTTACATTGGAAACGTTTGGTTTAGCTGTTATAAAAGTTTGTTTTTTTCGTGCTGTAAATGCATTTTCAGCACTAAAAAACCATACTTTTATAACAGCTAAACCAAACGTTTCCAATGTAAATTTCCACCTTTATATAGTGTAAAAAGACATCCTGAAGCCTGGGCAGTCATTAATTTGATTGTCCAATATTTCCCTTATGAGATAATGCCTCTCATAGCAAATGTGTACAGCGCGAGCTGAAAATGCATTTACAGCACTAAAAAACCAAACTTTTATTACAGCTAAACCAAACGTTTCCAATGTAAATTTCCACCTTTATATAGTGTAAAAAGGCATCCTGAAGCCTGGAAAGTCATTAATTTGATTGTCCAGTATTTCCTTCATGAGATATTGCAACACTTAGAAAAAGTGTACAGCGCCAGCAGACAATGAATTTTCAGCACTAAAAAACGAAACTTCATTAACAGCTAAACCAAACGTTTCCAATGTAAATTTCCACATTTATAGAGTGTAAAAAGGCATCCTGAAGCCTGGGAAGTCATTAATTTGATTGTCCAGTATTTCCCTTATGAGATAATGCCTCACATAGCAAATGTGTACAGTGCGAGCTGAAAATGCATTTTCAGCACTAAAAAACCAAACTTTTATAACAGCTAAACCAAACGTTTCCAATGTAAATTTCCACCTTTATATAGTGTAAAAAGACATCCTGAAGCCTGGGCAGTCATTCATTTGATTGTCCAATATTTCCCTTATGAGATAATGCCTCTCATAGCAAATGTGTACAGCGCGAGCTGAAAATGCATTTACAGCACTAAAAAACCAAACTTTTATAACAGCTAAACCAAACGTTTCCAATGTACATTTCCACCTTTATATAGTGTAGAAAGGCATCCTGAAGCCTGGAAAGTCATTAATTTGATTGTCCAGTATTTCCTTCATGAGATATTGCAACACTTAGAAAAAGTGTACAGCGCCAGCAGACAATGAATTTTCAGCACTAAAAAAACGAAACTTCATTAACAGCTAAACTAAACGTTTCCAATGTAAATTTCCACCTTTATATAGTGTAAAAAGACATCCTGAAGCCTGGGCAGTCATTAATTTGATTGTCCAATATTTCCATTATGAGATAATGCCTCTCATAGCAAATGTGTACAGCGCGAGCTGAAAATGCATATACAGCACTAAAAAACCAAACTTTTATAACAGCTAAACCAAACGTTTCCAATGTAAATTTCCACCTTTAGATAGTGTAAAAAGACATCCTGAAGCCTGGGCAGTCATTAATTTGATTGTCCAGTATTTCCCTTATGAGATAATGCCTCACATAGCAAATGTGTACAGTGCGAGCTGAAAATGCATTTTCAGCACTAAAAAAACAAACTTTTATAACAGCTAAACCAAACGTTTCCAATGTAAATTTCCACCTTTAGATAGTGTAAAAAGACATCCTGAAGCCTGGGCAGTCATTAATTTGATTGTCCAGTATTTCCCTTATGAGATAATGCCTCACATAGCAAATGTGTACAGTGCGAGCTGAAAATGCATTTTCAGCACTAAAAAAAACAAACTTTTATAACAGCTAAACCAAACGTTTCCAATGTAAATTTCCACCTTTATATAGTGTAAAAAGACATCCTGAAGCCTGGGCAGTCATTAATTTGATTGTCCAATATTTCCCTTATGAGATAATGCCTCTCATAGCAAATGTGTACAGCGCGAGCTGAAAATGCATTTACAGCACTAAAAAACCAAACTTTTATAACAGCTAAACCAAACGTTTCCAATGTAAATTTCCACCTTTATATAGTGTAGAAAGGCATCCTGAAGCCTGGAAAGTCATTAATTTGATTGTCCAGTATTTCCTTCATGAGATATTGCAACACTTAGAAAAAGTGTACAGCGCCAGCAGACAATGAATTTTCAGCACTAAAAAAACGAAACTTCATTAACAGCTAAACCAAACGTTTCCAATGTAAATTTCCACATTTATAGAGTGTAAAAAGGCATCCTGAAGCCTGGGAAGTCATTAATTTGATTGTCCAGTATTTCCCTTATGAGATAATGCCTCACATAGCAAATGTGTACAGTGCGAGCTGAAAATGCATTTTCAGCACTAAAAAAACAAACTTTTATAACAGCTAAACCAAACGTTTCCAATGTAAATTTCCACCTTTATATAGTGTAAAAAGACATCCTGAAGCCTGGGCAGTCATTAATTTGATTGTCCAGTATTTCCCTTATGAGATAATGCCTCACATAGCAAATGTGTACAGTGCGAGCTGAAAATGCATTTTCAGCACTAAAAAAACCAAACTTTTATAACAGCTAAACCAAACGTTTCCAATGTAAATTTCCACCTTTATATATTGTAAAAAGACATCCTGAAGCCTAGGCAGTCATTAATTTGATTGTCCAATATTTCCCTTATGAGACAATGCCTCTCATAGCAAATGTGTACAGCGCGAGCTGAAAATGCATTTTCAGCACTAAAAAAACAAACTTTTATAACAGCTAAACCAAACGTTTCCAATGTAAATTTCCACCTTTATATAGTGTAGAAAGGCATCCTGAAGCCTGGAAAGTCATTAATTTGATTGTCCAGTATTTCCTTCATGAGATATTGCAACACTTAGAAAAAGTGTACAGCGCCAGCAGACAATGAATTTTCAGCACTAAAAAAACGAAACTTCATTAACAGCTAAACCAAACGTTTCCAATGTAAATTTCCACATTTATAGAGTGTAAAAAGGCATCCTGAAGCCTGGGAAGTCATTAATTTGATTGTCCAGTATTTCCCTTATGAGATAATGCCTCACATAGCAAATGTGTACAGTGCGAGCTGAAAATGCATTTTCAGCACTAAAAAAACAAACTTTTATAACAGCTAAACCAAACGTTTCCAATGTAAATTTCCACCTTTATATAGTGTAAAAAGACATCCTGAAGCCTGGGCAGTCATTAATTTGATTGTCCAGTATTTCCCTTATGAGATAATGCCTCACATAGCAAATGTGTACAGTGCGAGCTGAAAATGCATTTTCAGCACTAAAAAAACCAAACTTTTATAACAGCTAAACCAAACGTTTCCAATGTAAATTTTCACCTTTATATAGTGTAAAAAGACATCCTGAAGCCTAGGCAGTCATTAATTTGATTGTCCAATATTTCCCTTATGAGACAATGCCTCTCATAGCAAATGTGTACAGCGCGAGCTGAAAATGCATTTTCAGCACTAAAAAAACAAACTTTTATAACAGCTAAACCAAACGTTTCCAATGTACATTTCCACCTTTATATAGTGTAGAAAGGCATCCTGAAGCCTGGAAAGTCATTGATTTGATTGTCCAGTATTTCCTTCATGAGATATTGCAACACTTAGAAAAAGTGTACAGCGCCAGCAGACAATGAATTTTCAGCACTAAAAAAACGAAACTTCATTAACAGCTAAACTAAACGTTTCCAATGTAAATTTCCAACTTTATATAGAGTAAAAAGACATCCTGAAGCCTGGGCAGCCATTAATTTGATTGTCCAATATTTCCCTTATGAGATAATGCCTCTCGTAGCAAATGTGTACAGCGCGAGCTGAAAATGCATTTACAGCACTAAAAAAACAAACTTTTATAACAGCTAAACCAAACGTTTCCAATGTAAATTTCCACCTTTATATAGTGTAAAAAGACATCCTGAAGCCTGGGCAGTCATTAATTTGATTGTCCAATATTTCCCTTATGAGATAATGCCTCTCATAGCAAATGTGTACAGCGCGAGCTGAAAATGCATTTACAGCACTAAAAAACCAAACTTTTATAACAGCTAAACCAAACGTTTCCAATGTAAATTTCCACCTTTATATAGTGTAGAAAGGCATCCTGAAGCCTGGAAAGTCATTAATTTGATTGTCCAGTATTTCCTTCATGAGATATTGCAACACTTAGAAAAAGTGTACAGCGCCAGCAGACAATGAATTTTCAGCACTAAAAAAAACGAAACTTCATTAACAGCTAAACTAAACGTTTCCAATGTAAATTTCCACCTTTATATAGTGTAAAAAGACATCCTGAAGCCTGGGCAGTCATTAATTTGATTGTCCAATATTTCCCTTATGAGATAATGCCTCTCATAGCAAATGTGTACAGTGCGAGCTGAAAATGCATTTACAGCACTAAAAAACCAAACTTTTATAACAGCTAAACCAAACGTTTCCAATGTAAATTTCCACCTTTATATAGTGTAAAAAGACATCCTGAAGCCTGGGCAGTCATTAATTTGATTGTCCAATATTTCCCTTTTGAGATAATGCCTCTCATAGCAAATGTGTACAGCGCGAGCTGAAAATGCATTTACAGCACTAAAAAACCAAACTTTTATAACAGCTAAACCAAACGTTTCCAATGTACATTTCCACCTTTATATAGTGTAGAAAGGCATCCTGAAGCCTGGAAAGTCATTAATTTGATTGTCCAGTATTTCCTTCATGAGATATTGCAACACTTAGAAAAAGTGTACAGCGCCAGCAGACAATGAATTTTCAGCACTAAAAAAACGAAACTTCATTAACAGCTAAACCAAACGTTTCCAATGTAAATTTCCACATTTATAGAGTGTAAAAAGGCATCCTGAAGCCTGGGAAGTCATTAATTTGATTGTCCAGTATTTCCCTTATGAGATAATGCCTCACATAGCAAATGTGTACAGTGCGAGCTGAAAATGCATTTTCAGCACTAAAAAAACAAACTTTTATAACAGCTAAACCAAACGTTTCCAATGTAAATTTCCACCTTTATATAGTGTAAAAAGACATCCTGAAGCCTGGGCAGTCATTAATTTGATTGTCCAGTATTTCCCTTATGAGATAATGCCTCACATAGCAAATGTGTACAGTGCGAGCTGAAAATGCATTTTCAGCACTAAAAAAACCAAACTTTTATAACAGCTAAACCAAACGTTTCCAATGTAAATTTCCACCTTTATATATTGTAAAAAGACATCCTGAAGCCTAGGCAGTCATTAATTTGATTGTCCAATATTTCCCTTATGAGACAATGCCTCTCATAGCAAATGTGTACAGCGCGAGCTGAAAATGCATTTTCAGCACTAAAAAAACAAACTTTTATAACAGCTAAACCAAACGTTTCCAATGTAAATTTCCACCTTTATATAGTGTAGAAAGGCATCCTGAAGCCTGGAAAGTCATTAATTTGATTGTCCAGTATTTCCTTCATGAGATATTGCAACACTTAGAAAAAGTGTACAGCGCCAGCAGACAATGAATTTTCAGCACTAAAAAAACGAAACTTCATTAACAGCTAAACCAAACGTTTCCAATGTAAATTTCCACATTTATAGAGTGTAAAAAGGCATCCTGAAGCCTGGGAAGTCATTAATTTGATTGTCCAGTATTTCCCTTATGAGATAATGCCTCACATAGCAAATGTGTACAGTGCGAGCTGAAAATGCATTTTCAGCACTAAAAAAACAAACTTTTATAACAGCTAAACCAAACGTTTCCAATGTAAATTTCCACCTTTATATAGTGTAAAAAGACATCCTGAAGCCTGGGCAGTCATTAATTTGATTGTCCAGTATTTCCCTTATGAGATAATGCCTCACATAGCAAATGTGTACAGTGCGAGCTGAAAATGCATTTTCAGCACTAAAAAAACCAAACTTTTATAACAGCTAAACCAAACGTTTCCAATGTAAATTTTCACCTTTATATAGTGTAAAAAGACATCCTGAAGCCTAGGCAGTCATTAATTTGATTGTCCAATATTTCCCTTATGAGACAATGCCTCTCATAGCAAATGTGTACAGCGCGAGCTGAAAATGCATTTTCAGCACTAAAAAAACAAACTTTTATAACAGCTAAACCAAACGTTTCCAATGTACATTTCCACCTTTATATAGTGTAGAAAGGCATCCTGAAGCCTGGAAAGTCATTGATTTGATTGTCCAGTATTTCCTTCATGAGATATTGCAACACTTAGAAAAAGTGTACAGCGCCAGCAGACAATGAATTTTCAGCACTAAAAAAACGAAACTTCATTAACAGCTAAACTAAACGTTTCCAATGTAAATTTCCAACTTTATATAGAGTAAAAAGACATCCTGAAGCCTGGGCAGCCATTAATTTGATTGTCCAATATTTCCCTTATGAGATAATGCCTCTCGTAGCAAATGTGTACAGCGCGAGCTGAAAATGCATTTACAGCACTAAAAAAACAAACTTTTATAACAGCTAAACCAAACGTTTCCAATGTAAATTTCCACCTTTATATAGTGTAAAAAGACATCCTGAAGCCTGGGCAGTCATTAATTTGATTGTCCAATATTTCCCTTATGAGATAATGCCTCTCATAGCAAATGTGTACAGCGCGAGCTGAAAATGCATTTACAGCACTAAAAAACCAAACTTTTATAACAGCTAAACCAAACGTTTCCAATGTAAATTTCCACCTTTATATAGTGTAGAAAGGCATCCTGAAGCCTGGAAAGTCATTAATTTGATTGTCCAGTATTTCCTTCATGAGATATTGCAACACTTAGAAAAAGTGTACAGCGCCAGCAGACAATGAATTTTCAGCACTAAAAAAAACGAAACTTCATTAACAGCTAAACTAAACGTTTCCAATGTAAATTTCCACCTTTATATAGTGTAAAAAGACATCCTGAAGCCTGGGCAGTCATTAATTTGATTGTCCAATATTTCCCTTATGAGATAATGCCTCTCATAGCAAATGTGTACAGTGCGAGCTGAAAATGCATTTACAGCACTAAAAAACCAAACTTTTATAACAGCTAAACCAAACGTTTCCAATGTAAATTTCCACCTTTATATAGTGTAAAAAGACATCCTGAAGCCTGGGCAGTCATTAATTTGATTGTCCAATATTTCCCTTTTGAGATAATGCCTCTCATAGCAAATGTGTACAGCGCGAGCTGAAAATGCATTTACAGCACTAAAAAACCAAACTTTTATAACAGCTAAACCAAACGTTTCCAATGTACATTTCCACCTTTATATAGTGTAGAAAGGCATCCTGAAGCCTGGAAAGTCATTAATTTGATTGTCCAGTATTTCCTTCATGAGATATTGCAACACTTAGAAAAAGTGTACAGCGCCAGCAGACAATGAATTTTCAGCACTAAAAAAACGAAACTTCATTAACAGCTAAACTAAACGTTTCCGATGTAAATTTCCACCCTTATATAGTGTAAAAAGACATCCTGAAGCCTGGGCAGTCATTAATTTGATTGTCTAATATTTCCCTTATGAGATAATGCCTCTCATAGCAAATGTGTACAGCGCGAGCTGAAAATGCATTTACAGCACTAAAAAACCAAACTTTTATAACAGCTAAACCAAACGTTTCCAATGTACATTTCCACCTTTATATAGTGTAGAAAGGCATCCTGAAGCCTGGAAAGTCATTAATTTGATTGTCCAGTATTTCCTTCATGAGATATTGCAACACTTAGAAAAAGTGTACAGCGCCAGCAGACAATGAATTTTCAGCACTAAAAAAACGAAACTTCATTAACAGCTAAACTAAACGTTTCCAATGTATATTTCCACCTTTATATAGTGTAAAAAGACATCCTGAAGCCTGGGCAGTCATTCATTTGATTGTCCAATATTTCCCTTATGAGATAATGCCTCTCATAGCAAATGTGTACAGCGCGAGCTGAAAATGCATTTACAGCACTAAAAAAACAAACTTTTATAACAGCTAAACCAAACGTTTCCAATGTAAATTTCCACCTTTATATAGTGTAAAAAGACATCCTGAAGCCTGGGCAGTCATTAATTTGATTGTCCAGTATTTCCCTTATGAGATAATGCCTCACATAGCAAATGTGGACAGTGCGAGCTGAAAATGCATTTTCAGCACTAAAAAAACCAAACTTTTATAACAGCTAAACCAAACGTTTCCAATGTAAATTTCCACCTTTATATAGTGTAAAAAGACATCCTGAAGCCTGGGCAGTCATTAATTTGATTGTCCAGTATTTCCCTTATGAGATAATGCCTCACACAGCAAATGTGTACAGTGCGAGCTGAAAATGCATTTTCAGCACTAAAAAACCCAAACTTTTATAACAGCTAAACCAAACGTTTCCAATGTAAATTTCCACCTTTATATAGTGTAAAAAGACATCCTGAAGCCTGGGCAATCATTAATTTGATTGTCCAATATTTCCCTTCTGAGATAATGCCTCTCATAGCAAATGTGTACAGCGCGAGCTGAAAATGCATTTACAGCACTAAAAAACCAAACTTTTATAACAGCTAAACCAAACGTTTCCAATGTACATTTCCACCTTTATATAGTGTAGAAAGGCATCCTGAAGCCTGGAAAGTAATTAATTTGATTGTCCAGTATTTCCTTCATGAGATATTGCAACACATAGAAAAAGTGTACAGCGCCAGCAGACAATGAATTTTCAGCACTAAAAAAACGAAACTTCATTAACAGCTAAACTAAACGTTTCCAATGTAAATTTCCACCTTTATATAGTGTAGAAAGGCATCCTGAAGCCTGGAAAGTCATTAATTTGATTGTCCAGTATTTCCTTCATGAGATATTGCAACACTTAGAAAAAGTGTACAGCGCCAGCAGACAATGAATTTTCAGCACTAAAAAAACGAAACTTCATTAACAGCTAAACTAAACGTTTCCAATGTAAATTTCCACCCTTATATAGTGTAAAAAGACATCCTGAAGCCTGGGCAGTCATTAATTTGATTGTCCAATATTTCCCTTATGAGATAATGCTTCTCATAGCAAATGTGTACAGCGCGAGCTGAAAATGCATTTACAGCACTAAAAAACCAAACTTTTATAACAGCTAAACCAAACGTTTCCAATGTAAATTTCCACCTTTATATAGTGTAGAAAGGCATCCTGAAGCCTGGAAAGTCATTAATTTGATTGTCCAGTATTTCCTTCATGAGATATTGCAACACTTAGAAAAAGTGTACAGCGCCAGCAGACAATGAATTTTCAGCACTAAAAAAACGAAACTTCATTAACAGCTAAACCAAACGTTTCCAATGTAAATTTCCACATTTATAGAGTGTAAAAAGGCATCCTGAAGCCTGGGAAGTCATTAATTTGATTGTCCAGTATTTCCCTTATGAGATAATGCCTCACATAGCAAATGTGTACAGTGCGAGCTGAAAATGCATTTTCAGCACTAAAAAACCAAACTTTTATAACAGCTAAACCAAACGTTTCCAATGTAAATTTCCACCTTTATATAGTGTAAAAAGACATCCTGAAGCCTGGGCAGTCATTAATTTGATTGTCCAGTATTTCCCTTATGAGATAATGCCTCACACAGCAAATGTGTACAGTGCGAGCTGAAAATGCATTTTCAGCACTAAAAAAACCAAACTTTTATAACAGCTAAACCAAACGTTTCCAATGTAAATTTCCACCTTTATATAGTGTAAAAAGACATCCTGAAGCCTGGGCAGTCATTAATTTGATTGTCCAATATTTCCCTTCTGAGATAATGCCTCACACAGCAAATGTGTACAGTGCGAGCTGAAAATGCATTTTCAGCACTAAAAAAACCAAACTTTTATAACAGCTAAACCAAACGTTTCCAATGTAAATTTCCACCTTTATATAGTGTAAAAAGACATCCTGAAGCCTGGGCAATCATTAATTTGATTGTCCAATATTTCCCTTCTGAGATAATGCCTCTCATAGCAAATGTGTACAGCGCGAGCTGAAAATGCATTTACAGCACTAAAAAACCAAACTTTTATAACAGCTAAACCAAACGTTTCCAATGTACATTTCCACCTTTATATAGTGTAGAAAGGCATCCTGAAGCCTGGAAAGTAATTAATTTGATTGTCCAGTATTTCCTTCATGAGATATTGCAACACATAGAAAAAGTGTACAGCGCCAGCAGACAATGAATTTTCAGCACTAAAAAAACGAAACTTCATTAACAGCTAAACTAAACGTTTCCAATGTAAATTTCCACCTTTATATAGTGTAGAAAGGCATCCTGAAGCCTGGAAAGTCATTAATTTGATTGTCCAGTATTTCCTTCATGAGATATTGCAACACTTAGAAAAAGTGTACAGCGCCAGCAGACAATGAATTTTCAGCACTAAAAAAACGAAACTTCATTAACAGCTAAACTAAACGTTTCCAATGTAAATTTCCACCCTTATATAGTGTAAAAAGACATCCTGAAGCCTGGGCAGTCATTAATTTGATTGTCCAATATTTCCCTTATGAGATAATGCTTCTCATAGCAAATGTGTACAGCGCGAGCTGAAAATGCATTTACAGCACTAAAAAACCAAACTTTTATAACAGCTAAACCAAACGTTTCCAATGTAAATTTCCACCTTTATATAGTGTAGAAAGGCATCCTGAAGCCTGGAAAGTCATTAATTTGATTGTCCAGTATTTCCTTCATGAGATATTGCAACACTTAGAAAAAGTGTACAGCGCCAGCAGACAATGAATTTTCAGCACTAAAAAAACGAAACTTCATTAACAGCTAAACCAAACGTTTCCAATGTAAATTTCCACATTTATAGAGTGTAAAAAGGCATCCTGAAGCCTGGGAAGTCATTAATTTGATTGTCCAGTATTTCCCTTATGAGATAATGCCTCACATAGCAAATGTGTACAGTGCGAGCTGAAAATGCATTTTCAGCACTAAAAAACCAAACTTTTATAACAGCTAAACCAAACGTTTCCAATGTAAATTTCCACCTTTATATAGTGTAAAAAGACATCCTGAAGCCTGGGCAGTCATTAATTTGATTGTCCAGTATTTCCCTTATGAGATAATGCCTCACACAGCAAATGTGTACAGTGCGAGCTGAAAATGCATTTTCAGCACTAAAAAAACCAAACTTTTATAACAGCTAAACCAAACGTTTCCAATGTAAATTTCCACCTTTATATAGTGTAAAAAGACATCCTGAAGCCTGGGCAGTCATTAATTTGATTGTCCAATATTTCCCTTCTGAGATAATGCCTCTCATAGCAAATGTGTACAGCGCGAGATGAAAATGCATTTACAGCACTAAAAAACCAAACTTTTATAACAGCTAAACCAAACGTTTCCAATGTACATTTCCACCTTTATATAGTGTAGAAAGGCATCCTGAAGCCTGGAAAGTCATTAATTTGATTGTCCAGTATTTCCTTCATGAGATATTGCAACACTTAGAAAAAGTGTACAGCGCCAGCAGACAATGAATTTTCAGCACTAAAAAAACGAAACTTCATTAACAGCTAAACTAAACGTTTCCAATGTAAATTTCCACCCTTATATAGTGTAAAAATACATCCTGAAGCCTGGGCAGTCATTAATTTGATTGGCCAATATTTCCCTTATGAGATAATGCCTCTCATAGCAAATGTGTACAGCGCGAGCTGAAAATGCATTTACAGCACTAAAAAAACAAACTTTTATAACAGCTAAACCAAACGTTTCCAATGTAAATTTCCACCTTTATATAGTGTAGAAAGGCATCCTGAAGCCTGGAAAGTCATTAATTTGATTGTCCAGTATTTCCTTCATGAGATATTGCAACACTTAGAAAAAGTGTACAGCGCCAGCAGACAATGAATTTTCAGCACTAAAAAAACGAAACTTCATTAACAGCTAAACCAAACGTTTCCAATGTAAATTTCCACATTTATAGTGTAAAAAGGCATCCTGAAGCCTGGGAAGTCATTAATTTGATTGTCCAGTATTTCCCTTATGAGATAATGCCTCACATAGCAAATGTGTACAGTGCGAGCTGAAAATGCATTTTCAGCACTAAAAAAACAAACTTTTATAACAGCTAAACCAAACGTTTCCAATGTAAATTTCCACCTTTATATAGTGTAAAAAGACATCCTGAAGCCTGGGCAGTCATTAATTTGATTGTCCAGTATTTCCCTTATGAGATAATGCCTCACATAGCAAATGTGTACAGTGCGAGCTGAAAATGCATTTTCAGCACTAAAAAAACCAAACTTTTATAACAGCTAAACCAAACGTTTCCAATGTAAATTTCCACCTTTATATAGTGTAAAAAGACATCCTGAAGCCTAGGCAGTCATTAATTTGATTGTCCAATATTTCCCTTATGAGACAATGCCTCTCATAGCAAATGTGTACAGCGCGAGCTGAAAATGCATTTTCAGCACTAAAAAAACAAACTTTTATAACAGCTAAACCAAACGTTTCCAATGTACATTTCCACCTTTATATAGTGTAGAAAGGCATCCTGAAGCCTGGAAAGTCATTGATTTGATTGTCCAGTATTTCCTTCATGAGATATTGCAACACTTAGAAAAAGTGTACAGCGCCAGCAGACAATGAATTTTCAGCACTAAAAAAACGAAACTTCATTAACAGCTAAACTAAACGTTTCCAATGTAAATTTCCAACTTTATATAGAGTAAAAAGACATCCTGAAGCCTGGGCAGCCATTAATTTGATTGTCCAATATTTCCCTTATGAGATAATGCCTCTCGTAGCAAATGTGTACAGCGCGAGCTGAAAATGCATTTACAGCACTAAAAAACCAAACTTTTATAACAGCTAAACCAAACGTTTCCAATGTAAATTTCCACCTTTATATAGTGTAAAAAGACATCCTGAAGCCTGGGCAGTCATTAATTTGATTGTCCAATATTTCCCTTATGAGATAATGCCTCTCATAGCAAATGTGTACAGCGCGAGCTGAAAATGCATTAACAGCACTAAAAAACCAAACTTTTATAACAGCTAAACCAAACGTTTCCAATGTAAATTTCCACCTTTATATAGTGTAGAAAGGCATCCTGAAGCCTGGAAAGTCATTAATTTGATTGTCCAGTATTTCCTTCATGAGATATTGCAACACTTAGAAAAAGTGTACAGCGCCAGCAGACAATGAATTTTCAGCACTAAAAAAAACGAAACTTCATTAACAGCTAAACTAAACGTTTCCAATGTAAATTTCCACCTTTATATAGTGTAAAAAGACATCCTGAAGCCTGGGCAGTCATTAATTTGATTGTCCAATATTTCCCTTATGAGATAATGCCTCTCATAGCAAATGTGTACAGCGCGAGCTGAAAATGCATTTACAGCACTAAAAAACCAAACTTTTATAACAGCTAAACCAAACGTTTCCAATGTAAATTTCCACCTTTATATAGTGTAGAAAGGCATCCTGAAGCCTGGAAAGTCATTAATTTGATTGTCCAGTATTTCCTTCATGAGATATTGCAACACTTAGAAAAAGTGTACAGCGCCAGCAGACAATGAATTTTCAGCACTAAAAAAACGAAACTTCATTAACAGCTAAACCAAACGTTTCCAATGTAAATTTCCACATTTATAGAGTGTAAAAAGGCATCCTGAAGCCTGGGAAGTCATTAATTTGATTGTCCAGTATTTCCCTTATGAGATAATGCCTCACATAGCAAATGTGTACAGTGCGAGCTGAAAATGCATTTTCAGCACTAAAAAACCAAACTTTTATAACAGCTAAACCAAACGTTTCCAATGTAAATTTCCACCTTTTTATAGTGTAAAAAGACATCCTGAAGCCTGGGCAGTCATTAATTTGATTGTCCAATATTTCCCTTTTGAGATAATGCCTCTCATAGCAAATGTGTACAGCGCGAGCTGAAAATGCATTTACAGCACTAAAAAACCAAACTTTTATAACAGCTAAACCAAACGTTTCCAATGTACATTTCCACCTTTATATAGTGTAGAAAGGCATCCTGAAGCCTGGAAAGTCATTAATTTGATTGTCCAGTATTTCCTTCATGAGATATTGCAACACTTAGAAAAAGTGTACAGCGCCAGCAGACAATGAATTTTCAGCACTAAAAAAACGAAACTTCATTAACAGCTAAACTAAACGTTTCCGATGTAAATTTCCACCCTTATATAGTGTAAAAAGACATCCTGAAGCCTGGGCAGTCATTAATTTGATTGTCTAATATTTCCCTTATGAGATAATGCCTCTCATAGCAAATGTGTACAGCGCGAGCTGAAAATGCATTTACAGCACTAAAAAACCAAACTTTTATAACAGCTAAACCAAACGTTTCCAATGTACATTTCCACCTTTATATAGTGTAGAAAGGCATCCTGAAGCCTGGAAAGTCATTAATTTGATTGTCCAGTATTTCCTTCATGAGATATTGCAACACTTAGAAAAAGTGTACAGCGCCAGCAGACAATGAATTTTCAGCACTAAAAAAACGAAACTTCATTAACAGCTAAACCAAACGTTTCCAATGTAAATTTCCACATTTATAGAGTGTAAAAAGGCATCCTGAAGCCTGGGAAGTCATTAATTTGATTGTCCAGTATTTCCCTTATGAGATAATGCCTCTCATAGCAAATGTGTACAGCGCGAGCTGAAAATGCATTTACAGCACTAAAAAACAAAACTTTTATAACAGCTAAACCAAACGTTTCCAATGTACATTTCCACCTTTATATAGTGTAGAAAGGCATCCTGAAGCCTGGAAAGTCATTAATTTGATTGTCCAGTATTTCCTTCATGAGATATTGCAACACTTAGAAAAAGTGTACAGCGCCAGCAGACAATGAATTTTCAGCACTAAAAAAACGAAACTTCATTAACAGCTAAACTAAACGTTTCCAATGTAAATTTCCACCTTTATATAGTGTAAAAAGACATCCTGAAGCCTGGGCAGTCATTAATTTGATTGTCCAATATTTCCATTATGAGATAATGCCTCTCATAGCAAATGTGTACAGCGCGAGCTGAAAATGCATATACAGCACTAAAAAACCAAACTTTTATAACAGCTAAACCAAACGTTTCCAATGTAAATTTCCACCTTTATATAGTGTAGAAAGGCATCCTGAAGCCTGGAAAGTCATTAAATTGATTGTCCAGTATTTCCTTCATGAGAAATTGCAACACTTAGAAAAAGTGTACAGCGCCAGCAGACAATGAATTTTCAGTACTAAAAAAACGAAACTTCATTAACAGCTAAACTAAACGTTTCCAATGTAAATTTCCACCCTTATATAGTGTAAAAATACACCCTGAAGCCTGGGCAGTCATTAATTTGATTGTCCAATATTTCCCTTATGAGATAATGCCTCTCATAGCAAATGTGTACAGCGCGAGCTGAAAATGCATTTACAGCACTAAAAAACCAAACTTTTATAACAGCTAAACCAAACGTTTCCAATGTAAATTTCCACCTTTATATAGTGTAAAAAGACATCCTGAAGCCTGGGCAGTCATTAATTTGATTGTCCAGTATTTCCCTTATGAGATAATGCCTCACATAGCAAAAGTGTACAGTGCGAGCTGAAAATGCATTTTCAGCACTAAAAAAACCAAACTTTTATAACAGCTAAACCAAACGTTTCCAATGTAAATTTCCACCTTTATATAGTGTAAAAAGACATCCTGAAGCCTGGGCAGTCATTAATTTGATTGTCCAATATTTCCCTTCTGAGATAATGCCTCTCATAGCAAATGTGTACAGCGCGAGCTGAAAATGCATTTACAGCACTAAAAAACCAAACTTTTATAACAGCTAAACCAAACGTTTCCAATGTACATTTCCACCTTTATATAGTGTAGAAAGGCATCCTGAAGCCTGGAAAGTCATTAATTTGATTGTCCAGTATTTCCTTCATGAGATATTGCAACACTTAGAAAAAGTGTACAGCGCCAGCAGACAATGAATTTTCAGCACTAAAAAAACGAAACTTCATTAACAGCTAAACTAAACGTTTCCAATGTAAATTTCCACCCTTATATAGTGTAAAAATACATCCTGAAGCCTGGGCAGTCATTAATTTGATTGTCCAATATTTCCCTTATGAGATAATGCCTCTCATAGCAAATGTGTACAGCGCGAGCTGAAAATGCATTTACAGCACTAAAAAACCAAACTTTTATAACAGCTAAACCAAACGTTTCCAATGTACATTTCCACCTTTATATAGTGTAAAAAGACATCCTGAAGCCTGGGCAGTCATTAATTTGATTGTCCAGTATTTCCCTTATGAGATAATGCCTCACACAGCAAATGTGTACAGTGCGAGCTGAAAATGCATTTTCAGCACTAAAAAAACCAAACTTTTATAACAGCTAAACCAAACGTTTCCAATGTAAATTTCCACCTTTATATAGTGTAAAAAGACATCCTGAAGCCTGGGCAATCATTAATTTGATTGTCCAATATTTCCCTTCTGAGATAATGCCTCTCATAGCAAATGTGTACAGCGCGAGCTGAAAATGCATTTACAGCACTAAAAAACCAAACTTTTATAACAGCTAAACCAAACGTTTCCAATGTACATTTCCACCTTTATATAGTGTAGAAAGGCATCCTGAAGCCTGGAAAGTAATTAATTTGATTGTCCAGTATTTCCTTCATGAGATATTGCAACACATAGAAAAAGTGTACAGCGCCAGCAGACAATGAATTTTCAGCACTAAAAAAACGAAACTTCATTAACAGCTAAACTAAACGTTTCCAATGTAAATTTCCACCTTTATATAGTGTAGAAAGGCATCCTGAAGCCTGGAAAGTCATTAATTTGATTGTCCAGTATTTCCTTCATGAGATATTGCAACACTTAGAAAAAGTGTACAGCGCCAGCAGACAATGAATTTTCAGCACTAAAAAAACGAAACTTCATTAACAGCTAAACTAAACGTTTCCAATGTAAATTTCCACCCTTATATAGTGTAAAAAGACATCCTGAAGCCTGGGCAGTCATTAATTTGATTGTCCAATATTTCCCTTATGAGATAATGCTTCTCATAGCAAATGTGTACAGCGCGAGCTGAAAATGCATTTACAGCACTAAAAAACCAAACTTTTATAACAGCTAAACCAAACGTTTCCAATGTAAATTTCCACCTTTATATAGTGTAGAAAGGCATCCTGAAGCCTGGAAAGTCATTAATTTGATTGTCCAGTATTTCCTTCATGAGATATTGCAACACTTAGAAAAAGTGTACAGCGCCAGCAGACAATGAATTTTCAGCACTAAAAAAACGAAACTTCATTAACAGCTAAACCAAACGTTTCCAATGTAAATTTCCACATTTATAGAGTGTAAAAAGGCATCCTGAAGCCTGGGAAGTCATTAATTTGATTGTCCAGTATTTCCCTTATGAGATAATGCCTCACATAGCAAATGTGTACAGTGCGAGCTGAAAATGCATTTTCAGCACTAAAAAACCAAACTTTTATAACAGCTAAACCAAACGTTTCCAATGTAAATTTCCACCTTTATATAGTGTAAAAAGACATCCTGAAGCCTGGGCAGTCATTAATTTGATTGTCCAGTATTTCCCTTATGAGATAATGCCTCACACAGCAAATGTGTACAGTGCGAGCTGAAAATGCATTTTCAGCACTAAAAAAACCAAACTTTTATAACAGCTAAACCAAACGTTTCCAATGTAAATTTCCACCTTTATATAGTGTAAAAAGACATCCTGAAGCCTGGGCAGTCATTAATTTGATTGTCCAATATTTCCCTTCTGAGATAATGCCTCACACAGCAAATGTGTACAGTGCGAGCTGAAAATGCATTTTCAGCACTAAAAAAACCAAACTTTTATAACAGCTAAACCAAACGTTTCCAATGTAAATTTCCACCTTTATATAGTGTAAAAAGACATCCTGAAGCCTGGGCAATCATTAATTTGATTGTCCAATATTTCCCTTCTGAGATAATGCCTCTCATAGCAAATGTGTACAGCGCGAGCTGAAAATGCATTTACAGCACTAAAAAACCAAACTTTTATAACAGCTAAACCAAACGTTTCCAATGTACATTTCCACCTTTATATAGTGTAGAAAGGCATCCTGAAGCCTGGAAAGTAATTAATTTGATTGTCCAGTATTTCCTTCATGAGATATTGCAACACATAGAAAAAGTGTACAGCGCCAGCAGACAATGAATTTTCAGCACTAAAAAAACGAAACTTCATTAACAGCTAAACTAAACGTTTCCAATGTAAATTTCCACCTTTATATAGTGTAGAAAGGCATCCTGAAGCCTGGAAAGTCATTAATTTGATTGTCCAGTATTTCCTTCATGAGATATTGCAACACTTAGAAAAAGTGTACAGCGCCAGCAGACAATGAATTTTCAGCACTAAAAAAACGAAACTTCATTAACAGCTAAACTAAACGTTTCCAATGTAAATTTCCACCCTTATATAGTGTAAAAAGACATCCTGAAGCCTGGGCAGTCATTAATTTGATTGTCCAATATTTCCCTTATGAGATAATGCTTCTCATAGCAAATGTGTACAGCGCGAGCTGAAAATGCATTTACAGCACTAAAAAACCAAACTTTTATAACAGCTAAACCAAACGTTTCCAATGTAAATTTCCACCTTTATATAGTGTAGAAAGGCATCCTGAAGCCTGGAAAGTCATTAATTTGATTGTCCAGTATTTCCTTCATGAGATATTGCAACACTTAGAAAAAGTGTACAGCGCCAGCAGACAATGAATTTTCAGCACTAAAAAAACGAAACTTCATTAACAGCTAAACCAAACGTTTCCAATGTAAATTTCCACATTTATAGAGTGTAAAAAGGCATCCTGAAGCCTGGGAAGTCATTAATTTGATTGTCCAGTATTTCCCTTATGAGATAATGCCTCACATAGCAAATGTGTACAGTGCGAGCTGAAAATGCATTTTCAGCACTAAAAAACCAAACTTTTATAACAGCTAAACCAAACGTTTCCAATGTAAATTTCCACCTTTATATAGTGTAAAAAGACATCCTGAAGCCTGGGCAGTCATTAATTTGATTGTCCAGTATTTCCCTTATGAGATAATGCCTCACACAGCAAATGTGTACAGTGCGAGCTGAAAATGCATTTTCAGCACTAAAAAAACCAAACTTTTATAACAGCTAAACCAAACGTTTCCAATGTAAATTTCCACCTTTATATAGTGTAAAAAGACATCCTGAAGCCTGGGCAGTCATTAATTTGATTGTCCAATATTTCCCTTCTGAGATAATGCCTCTCATAGCAAATGTGTACAGCGCGAGATGAAAATGCATTTACAGCACTAAAAAACCAAACTTTTATAACAGCTAAACCAAACGTTTCCAATGTACATTTCCACCTTTATATAGTGTAGAAAGGCATCCTGAAGCCTGGAAAGTCATTAATTTGATTGTCCAGTATTTCCTTCATGAGATATTGCAACACTTAGAAAAAGTGTACAGCGCCAGCAGACAATGAATTTTCAGCACTAAAAAAACGAAACTTCATTAACAGCTAAACTAAACGTTTCCAATGTAAATTTCCACCCTTATATAGTGTAAAAATACATCCTGAAGCCTGGGCAGTCATTAATTTGATTGGCCAATATTTCCCTTATGAGATAATGCCTCTCATAGCAAATGTGTACAGCGCGAGCTGAAAATGCATTTACAGCACTAAAAAAACAAACTTTTATAACAGCTAAACCAAACGTTTCCAATGTAAATTTCCACCTTTATATAGTGTAGAAAGGCATCCTGAAGCCTGGAAAGTCATTAATTTGATTGTCCAGTATTTCCTTCATGAGATATTGCAACACTTAGAAAAAGTGTACAGCGCCAGCAGACAATGAATTTTCAGCACTAAAAAAACGAAACTTCATTAACAGCTAAACCAAACGTTTCCAATGTAAATTTCCACATTTATAGTGTAAAAAGGCATCCTGAAGCCTGGGAAGTCATTAATTTGATTGTCCAGTATTTCCCTTATGAGATAATGCCTCACATAGCAAATGTGTACAGTGCGAGCTGAAAATGCATTTTCAGCACTAAAAAAACAAACTTTTATAACAGCTAAACCAAACGTTTCCAATGTAAATTTCCACCTTTATATAGTGTAAAAAGACATCCTGAAGCCTGGGCAGTCATTAATTTGATTGTCCAGTATTTCCCTTATGAGATAATGCCTCACATAGCAAATGTGTACAGTGCGAGCTGAAAATGCATTTTCAGCACTAAAAAAACCAAACTTTTATAACAGCTAAACCAAACGTTTCCAATGTAAATTTCCACCTTTATATAGTGTAAAAAGACATCCTGAAGCCTAGGCAGTCATTAATTTGATTGTCCAATATTTCCCTTATGAGACAATGCCTCTCATAGCAAATGTGTACAGCGCGAGCTGAAAATGCATTTTCAGCACTAAAAAAACAAACTTTTATAACAGCTAAACCAAACGTTTCCAATGTACATTTCCACCTTTATATAGTGTAGAAAGGCATCCTGAAGCCTGGAAAGTCATTGATTTGATTGTCCAGTATTTCCTTCATGAGATATTGCAACACTTAGAAAAAGTGTACAGCGCCAGCAGACAATGAATTTTCAGCACTAAAAAAACGAAACTTCATTAACAGCTAAACTAAACGTTTCCAATGTAAATTTCCAACTTTATATAGAGTAAAAAGACATCCTGAAGCCTGGGCAGCCATTAATTTGATTGTCCAATATTTCCCTTATGAGATAATGCCTCTCGTAGCAAATGTGTACAGCGCGAGCTGAAAATGCATTTACAGCACTAAAAAACCAAACTTTTATAACAGCTAAACCAAACGTTTCCAATGTAAATTTCCACCTTTATATAGTGTAAAAAGACATCCTGAAGCCTGGGCAGTCATTAATTTGATTGTCCAATATTTCCCTTATGAGATAATGCCTCTCATAGCAAATGTGTACAGCGCGAGCTGAAAATGCATTAACAGCACTAAAAAACCAAACTTTTATAACAGCTAAACCAAACGTTTCCAATGTAAATTTCCACCTTTATATAGTGTAGAAAGGCATCCTGAAGCCTGGAAAGTCATTAATTTGATTGTCCAGTATTTCCTTCATGAGATATTGCAACACTTAGAAAAAGTGTACAGCGCCAGCAGACAATGAATTTTCAGCACTAAAAAAAACGAAACTTCATTAACAGCTAAACTAAACGTTTCCAATGTAAATTTCCACCTTTATATAGTGTAAAAAGACATCCTGAAGCCTGGGCAGTCATTAATTTGATTGTCCAATATTTCCCTTATGAGATAATGCCTCTCATAGCAAATGTGTACAGCGCGAGCTGAAAATGCATTTACAGCACTAAAAAACCAAACTTTTATAACAGCTAAACCAAACGTTTCCAATGTAAATTTCCACCTTTATATAGTGTAGAAAGGCATCCTGAAGCCTGGAAAGTCATTAATTTGATTGTCCAGTATTTCCTTCATGAGATATTGCAACACTTAGAAAAAGTGTACAGCGCCAGCAGACAATGAATTTTCAGCACTAAAAAAACGAAACTTCATTAACAGCTAAACCAAACGTTTCCAATGTAAATTTCCACATTTATAGAGTGTAAAAAGGCATCCTGAAGCCTGGGAAGTCATTAATTTGATTGTCCAGTATTTCCCTTATGAGATAATGCCTCACATAGCAAATGTGTACAGTGCGAGCTGAAAATGCATTTTCAGCACTAAAAAACCAAACTTTTATAACAGCTAAACCAAACGTTTCCAATGTAAATTTCCACCTTTTTATAGTGTAAAAAGACATCCTGAAGCCTGGGCAGTCATTAATTTGATTGTCCAATATTTCCCTTTTGAGATAATGCCTCTCATAGCAAATGTGTACAGCGCGAGCTGAAAATGCATTTACAGCACTAAAAAACCAAACTTTTATAACAGCTAAACCAAACGTTTCCAATGTACATTTCCACCTTTATATAGTGTAGAAAGGCATCCTGAAGCCTGGAAAGTCATTAATTTGATTGTCCAGTATTTCCTTCATGAGATATTGCAACACTTAGAAAAAGTGTACAGCGCCAGCAGACAATGAATTTTCAGCACTAAAAAAACGAAACTTCATTAACAGCTAAACTAAACGTTTCCGATGTAAATTTCCACCCTTATATAGTGTAAAAAGACATCCTGAAGCCTGGGCAGTCATTAATATGATTGTCTAATATTTCCCTTATGAGATAATGCCTCTCATAGCAAATGTGTACAGCGCGAGCTGAAAATGCATTTACAGCACTAAAAAACCAAACTTTTATAACAGCTAAACCAAACGTTTCCAATGTACATTTCCACCTTTATATAGTGTAGAAAGGCATCCTGAAGCCTGGAAAGTCATTAATTTGATTGTCCAGTATTTCCTTCATGAGATATTGCAACACTTAGAAAAAGTGTACAGCGCCAGCAGACAATGAATTTTCAGCACTAAAAAAACGAAACTTCATTAACAGCTAAACCAAACGTTTCCAATGTAAATTTCCACATTTATAGAGTGTAAAAAGGCATCCTGAAGCCTGGGAAGTCATTAATTTGATTGTCCAGTATTTCCCTTATGAGATAATGCCTCTCATAGCAAATGTGTACAGCGCGAGCTGAAAATGCATTTACAGCACTAAAAAACCAAACTTTTATAACAGCTAAACCAAACGTTTCCAATGTACATTTCCACCTTTATATAGTGTAGAAAGGCATCCTGAAGCCTGGAAAGTCATTAATTTGATTGTCCAGTATTTCCTTCATGAGATATTGCAACACTTAGAAAAAGTGTACAGCGCCAGCAGACAATGAATTTTCAGCACTAAAAAAACGAAACTTCATTAACAGCTAAACCAAACGTTTCCAATGTAAATTTCCACATTTATAGAGTGTAAAAAGGCATCCTGAAGCCTGGGAAGTCATTAATTTGATTGTCCAGTATTTCCCTTATGAGATAATGCCTCACATAGCAAATGTGTACAGTGCGAGCTGAAAATGCATTTTCAGCACTAAAAAACCAAACTTTTATAACAGCTAAACCAAACGTTTCCAATGTAAATTTCCACCTTTATATAGTGTAAAAAGACATCCTGAAGCCTGGGCAGTCATTAATTTGATTGTCCAGTATTTCCCTTATGAGATAATGCCTCTCATAGCAAATGTGTACAGCGCGAGCTGAAAATGCATATACAGCACTAAAAAACCAAACTTTTATAACAGCTAAACCAAACGTTTCCAATGTAAATTTCCACCTTTATATAGTGTAAAAAGACATCCTGAAGCCTGGAAAGTCATTAATTTGATTGTCCAGTATTTCCTTCATGAGATATTGCAACACTTAGAAAAAGTGTACAGCGCCAGCAGACAATGAATTTTCAGCACTAAAAAAACGAAACTTCATTAACAGCTAAACCAAACGTTTCCAATGTAAATTTCCACCTTTATATAGTGTAAAAAGACATCCTGAAGCCTGGGCAGTCATTAATTTGATTGTCCAATATTTCCATTATGAGATAATGCCTCTCATAGCAAATGTGTACAGCGCGAGCTGAAAATGCATATACAGCACTAAAAAACCAAACTTTTATAACAGCTAAACCAAACGTTTCCAATGTAAATTTCCACCTTTATATAGTGTAGAAAGGCATCCTGAAGCCTGGAAAGTCATTAAATTGATTGTCCAGTATTTCCTTCATGAGAAATTGCAACACTTAGAAAAAGTGTACAGCGCCAGCAGACAATGAATTTTCAGTACTAAAAAAACGAAACTTCATTAACAGCTAAACTAAACGTTTCCAATGTAAATTTCCACCCTTATATAGTGTAAAAATACACCCTGAAGCCTGGGCAGTCATTAATTTGATTGTCCAATATTTCCCTTATGAGATAATGCCTCTCATAGCAAATGTGTACAGCGCGAGCTGAAAATGCATTTACAGCACTAAAAAACCAAACTTTTATAACAGCTAAACCAAACGTTTCCAATGTAAATTTCCACCTTTATATAGTGTAAAAAGACATCCTGAAGCCTGGGCAGTCATTAATTTGATTGTCCAGTATTTCCCTTATGAGATAATGCCTCACATAGCAAAAGTGTACAGTGCGAGCTGAAAATGCATTTTCAGCACTAAAAAAACCAAACTTTTATAACAGCTAAACCAAACGTTTCCAATGTAAATTTCCACCTTTATATAGTGTAAAAAGACACCCTGAAGCCTGGGCAGTCATTAATTTGATTGTCCAATATTTCCCTTCTGAGATAATGCCTCTCATAGCAAATGTGTACAGCGCGAGCTGAAAATGCATTTACAGCACTAAAAAACCAAACTTTTATAACAGCTAAACCAAACGTTTCCAATGTACATTTCCACCTTTATATAGTGTAGAAAGGCATCCTGAAGCCTGGAAAGTCATTAATTTGATTGTCCAGTATTTCCTTCATGAGATATTGCAACACTTAGAAAAAGTGTACAGCGCCAGCAGACAATGAATTTTCAGCACTAAAAAAACGAAACTTCATTAACAGCTAAACTAAACGTTTCCAATGTAAATTTCCACCCTTATATAGTGTAAAAATACATCCTGAAGCCTGGGCAGTCATTAATTTGATTGTCCAATATTTCCCTTATGAGATAATGCCTCTCATAGCAAATGTGTACAGCGCGAGCTGAAAATGCATTTACAGCACTAAAAAACCAAACTTTTATAACAGCTAAACCAAACGTTTCCAATGTACATTTCCACCTTTATATAGTGTAGAAAGGCATCCTGAAGCCTGGAAAGTCATTAATTTGATTGTCCAGTATTTCCTTCATGAGATATTGCAACACTTAGAAAAAGTGTACAGCGCCAGCAGACAATGAATTTTCAGCACTAAAAAAACGAAACTTCATTAACAGCTAAACCAAACGTTTCCAATGTAAATTTCCACATTTATAGAGTGTAAAAAGGCATCCTGAAGCCTGGGAAGTCATTAATTTGATTGTCCAGTATTTCCCTTATGAGATAATGCCTCTCATAGCAAATGTGTACAGCGCGAGCTGAAAATGCATTTACAGCACTAAAAAACCAAACTTTTATAACAGCTAAACCAAACGTTTCCAATGTACATTTCCACCTTTATATAGTGTAGAAAGGCATCCTGAAGCCTGGAAAGTCATTAATTTGATTGTCCAGTATTTCCTTCATGAGATATTGCAACACTTAGAAAAAGTGTACAGCGCCAGCAGACAATGAATTTTCAGCACTAAAAAAACGAAACTTCATTAACAGCTAAACTAAACGTTTCCAATGTAAATTTCCACCTTTATATAGTGTAAAAAGACATCCTGAAGCCTGGGCAGTCATTAATTTGATTGTCCAATATTTCCATTATGAGATAATGCCTCTCATAGCAAATGTGTACAGCGCGAGCTGAAAATGCATATACAGCACTAAAAAACCAAACTTTTATAACAGCTAAACCAAACGTTTCCAATGTAAATTTCCACCTTTATATAGTGTAGAAAGGCATCCTGAAGCCTGGAAAGTCATTAAATTGATTGTCCAGTATTTCCTTCATGAGAAATTGCAACACTTAGAAAAAGTGTACAGCGCCAGCAGACAATGAATTTTCAGTACTAAAAAAACGAAACTTCATTAACAGCTAAACTAAACGTTTCCAATGTAAATTTCCACCCTTATATAGTGTAAAAATACACCCTGAAGCCTGGGCAGTCATTAATTTGATTGTCCAATATTTCCCTTATGAGATAATGCCTCTCATAGCAAATGTGTACAGCGCGAGCTGAAAATGCATTTACAGCACTAAAAAACCAAACTTTTATAACAGCTAAACCAAACGTTTCCAATGTAAATTTCCACCTTTATATAGTGTAAAAAGACATCCTGAAGCCTGGGCAGTCATTAATTTGATTGTCCAGTATTTCCCTTATGAGATAATGCCTCACATAGCAAAAGTGTACAGTGCGAGCTGAAAATGCATTTTCAGCACTAAAAAAACCAAACTTTTATAACAGCTAAACCAAACGTTTCCAATGTAAATTTCCACCTTTATATAGTGTAAAAAGACATCCTGAAGCCTGGGCAGTCATTAAATTGATTGTCCAGTATTTCCTTCATGAGATATTGCAACACTTAGAAAAAGTGTACAGCGCCAGCAGACAATGAATTTTCAGCACTAAAAAAACGAAACTTCATTAACAGCTAAACTAAACGTTTCCGATGTAAATTTCCACCCTTATATAGTGTAAAAAGACATCCTGAAGCCTGGGCAGTCATTAATTTGATTGTCTAATATTTCCCTTATGAGATAATGCCTCTCATAGCAAATGTGTACAGCGCGAGCTGAAAATGCATTTACAGCACTAAAAAACCAAACTTTTATAACAGCTAAACCAAACGTTTCCAATGTACATTTCCACCTTTATATAGTGTAGAAAGGCATCCTGAAGCCTGGAAAGTCATTAATTTGATTATCCAGTATTTCCTTCATGAGTTATTGCAACACTTAGAAAAAGTGTACAGCGCCAGCAGACAATGAATTTTCAGCACTAAAAAAACGAAACTTCATTAACAGCTAAACCAAACGTTTCCAATGTAAATTTCCACATTTATAGAGTGTAAAAAGGCATCCTGAAGCCTGGGAAGTCATTAATTTGATTGTCCAGTATTTCCCTTATGAGATAATGCCTCACATAGCAAATGTGTACAGTGCGAGCTGAAAATGCATTTTCAGCACTAAAAAACCAAACTTTTATAACAGCTAAACCAAACGTTTCCAATGTAAATTTCCACCTTTATATAGTGTAAAAAGACATCCTGAAGCCTGGGCAGTCATTAATTTGATTGTCCAGTATTTCCCTTATGAGATAATGCCTCACACAGCAAATGTGTACAGTGCGAGCTGAAAATGCATTTTCAGCACTAAAAAAACCAAACTTTTATAACAGCTAAACCAAACGTTTCCAATGTAAATTTCCACCTTTATATAGTGTAAAAAGACATCCTGAAGCCTGGGCAGTCATTAATTTGATTGTCCAATATTTCCCTTCTGAGATAATGCCTCTCATAGCAAATGTGTACAGCGCGAGCTGAAAATGCATTTACAGCACTAAAAAACCAAACTTTTATAACAGCTAAACCAAACGTTTCCAATGTACATTTCCACCTTTATATAGTGTAGAAAGGCATCCTGAAGCCTGGAAAGTCATTAATTTGATTGTCCAGTATTTCCTTCATGAGATATTGCAACACTTAGAAAAAGTGTACAGCGCCAGCAGACAATGAATTTTCAGCACTAAAAAAACGAAACTTCATTAACAGCTAAACTAAACGTTTCCAATGTAAATTTCCACCCTTATATAGTGTAAAAAGACATCCTGAAGCCTGGGCAGTCATTAATTTGATTGTCCAATATTTCCCTTATGAGATAATGCCTCTCATAGCAAATGTGTACAGCGCGAGCTGAAAATGCATTTACAGCACTAAAAAACCAAACTTTTATAACAGCTAAACCAAACGTTTCCAATGTAAATTTCCACCTTTATATAGTGTAGAAAGGCATCCTGAAGCCTGGAAAGTCATTAATTTGATTGTCCAGTATTTCCTTCATGAGATATTGCAACACTTAGAAAAAGTGTACAGCGCCAGCAGACAATGAATTTTCAGCACTAAAAAAACGAAACTTCATTAACAGCTAAACCAAACGTTTCCAATGTAAATTTCCACATTTATAGAGTGTAAAAAGGCATCCTGAAGCCTGGGAAGTCATTAATTTGATTGTCCAGTATTTCCCTTATGAGATAATGCCTCACATAGCAAATGTGTACAGTGCGAGCTGAAAATGCATTTTCAGCACTAAAAAACCAAACTTTTATAACAGCTAAACCAAACGTTTCCAATGTAAATTTCCACCTTTATATAGTGTAAAAAGACATCCTGAAGCCTGGGCAGTCATTAATTTGATTGTCCAGTATTTCCCTTATGAGATAATGCCTCACACAGCAAATGTGTACAGTGCGAGCTGAAAATGCATTTTCAGCACTAAAAAAACCAAACTTTTATAACAGCTAAACCAAACGTTTCCAATGTAAATTTCCACCTTTATATAGTGTAAAAAGACATCCTGAAGCCTGGGCAGTCATTAATTTGATTGTCCAATATTTCCCTTCTGAGATAATGCCTCTCATAGCAAATGTGTACAGCGCGAGCTGAAAATGCATTTACAGCACTAAAAAACCAAACTTTTATAACAGCTAAACCAAACGTTTCCAATGTACATTTCCACCTTTATATAGTGTAGAAAGGCATCCTGAAGCCTGGAAAGTCATTAATTTGATTGTCCAGTATTTCCTTCATGAGATATTGCAACACTTAGAAAAAGTGTACAGCGCCAGCAGACAATGAATTTTCAGCACTAAAAAAACGAAACTTCATTAACAGCTAAACCAAACGTTTCCAATGTAAATTTCCACATTTATAGAGTGTAAAAAGGCATCCTGAAGCCTGGGAAGTCATTAATTTGATTGTCCAGTATTTCCCTTATGAGATAATGCCTCACATAGCAAATGTGTACAGTGCGAGCTGAAAATGCATTTTCAGCACTAAAAAACCAAACTTTTATAACAGCTAAACCAAACGTTTCCAATGTAAATTTCCACCTTTATATAGTGTAAAAAGACATCCTGAAGCCTGGGCAGTCATTAATTTGATTGTCCAGTATTTCCCTTATGAGATAATGCCTCACACAGCAAATGTGTACAGTGCGAGCTGAAAATGCATTTACAGCACTAAAAAACCAAACTTTTATAACAGCTAAACCAAACGTTTCCAATGTACATTTCCACCTTTATAGAGTGTAGAAAGGCATCCTGAAGCCTGGAAAGTCATTAATTTGATTGTCCAGTATTTCCTTCATGAGATATTGCAACACTTAGAAAAAGTGTACAGCGCCAGCAGACAATGAATTTTCAGCACTAAAAAAACGAAACTTCATTAACAGCTAAACTAAACGTTTCCAATGTAAATTTCCACCCTTATATAGTGTAAAAAGACATCCTGAAGCCTGGGCAGTCATTAATTTGATTGTCCAATATTTCCCTTATGAGATAATGCCTCTCATAGCAAATGTGTACAGCGCGAGCTGAAAATGCATTTACAGCACTAAAAAACCAAACTTTTATAACAGCTAAACCAAACGTTTCCAATGTAAATTTCCACCTTTATATGGTGTAGAAAGGCATCCTGAAGCCTGGAAAGTCATTAATTTGATTGTCCAGTATTTCCTTCATGAGATATTGCAACACTTAGAAAAAGTGTACAGCGCCAGCAGACAATGAATTTTCAGCACTAAAAAAACGAAACTTCATTAACAGCTAAACCAAACGTTTCCAATGTAAATTTCCACATTTATAGAGTGTAAAAAGGCATCCTGAAGCCTGGGAAGTCATTAATTTGATTGTCCAGTATTTCCCTTATGAGATAATGCCTCACATAGCAAATGTGTACAGTGCGAGCTGAAAATGCATTTTCAGCACTAAAAAAACAAACTTTTATAACAGCTAAACCAAACGTTTCCAATGTAAATTTCCACCTTTATATAGTGTAAAAAGACATCCTGAAGCCTGGGCAGTCATTAATTTGATTGTCCAGTATTTCCCTTATGAGATAATGCCTCACACAGCAAATGTGTACAGTGCGAGCTGAAAATGCATTTTCAGCACTAAAAAAAACAAACTTTTATAAGAGCTAAACCAAACGTTTCCAATGTAAATTTCCACCTTTATATAGTGTAAAAAGACATCCTGAAGCCTGGGCAGTCATTAATTTGATTGTCCAATATTTCCCTTCTGAGATAATGCCTCTCATAGCAAATGTGTACAGCGCGAGCTGAAAATGCATTTACAGCACTAAAAAACCAAACTTTTATAACAGCTAAACCAAACGTTTCCAATGTACATTTCCACCTTTATATAGTGTAGAAAGGCATCCTGAAGCCTGGAAAGTCATTAATTTGATTGTCCAGTATTTCCTTCATGAGATATTGCAACACTTAGAAAAAGTGTACAGCGCCAGCAGACAATGAATTTTCAGCACTAAAAAAACGAAACTTCATTAACAGCTAAACTAAACGTTTCCAATGTAAATTTCCACCCTTATATAGTGTAAAAAGACATCCTGAAGCCTGGGCAGTCATTAATTTGATTGTCCAATATTTCCCTTATGAGATAATGCCTCTCATAGCAAATGTGTACAGCGCGAGCTGAAAATGCATTTACAGCACTAAAAAACCAAACTTTTATAACAGCTAAACCAAACGTTTCCAATGTAAATTTCCACCTTTATATAGTGTAGAAAGGCATCCTGAAGCCTGGAAAGTCATTGATTTGATTGTCCAGTATTTCCTTCATGAGATATTGCAACACTTAGAAAAAGTGTACAGCGCCAGCAGACAATGAATTTTCAGCACTAAAAAAACGAAACTTCATTAACAGCTAAACCAAACGTTTCCAATGTAAATTTCCACATTTATAGAGTGTAAAAAGGCATCCTGAAGCCTGGGAAGTCATTAATTTGATTGTCCAGTATTTCCCTTATGAGATAATGCCTCACATAGCAAATGTGTACAGTGCGAGCTGAAAAGGCATTTTCAGCACTAAAAAACCAAACTTTTATAACAGCTAAACCAAACGTTTCCAATGTAAATTTCCACCTTTATATAGTGTAAAAAGACATCCTGAAACCTGGGCAGTCATTAATTTGATTGTCCAGTATTTCCCTTATGAGATAATGCCTCACACAGCAAATGTGTACAGTGCGAGCTGAAAATGCATTTTCAGCACTAAAAAAACCAAACTTTTATAACAGCTAAACCAAACGTTTCCAATGTAAATTTCCACCTTTATATAGTGTAAAAAGACATCCTGAAGCCTGGGCAGTCATTAATTTGATTGTCCAATATTTCCCTTCTGAGATAATGCCTCTCATAGCAAATGTGTACAGCGCGAGCTGAAAATGCATTTACAGCACTTAAAAAACCAAACTTTTATAACAGCTAAACCAAACGTTTCCAATGTACATTTCCACCTTTATATAGTGTAGAAGGCATCCTGAAGCCTGGAAAGTCATTAATTTGATTGTCCAGTATTTCCTTCATGAGATATTGCAACACTTAGAAAAAGTGTACAGCGCCAGCAGACAATGAATTTTCAGCACTAAAAAAACGAAACTTAATTAACAGCTAAACTAAACGTTTCCAATGTAAATTTCCACCCTTATATAGTGTAAAAAGACATCCTGAAGCCTGGGCAGTCATTAATTTGATTGTCCAATATTTCCCTTATGAGATAATGCCTCTCATAGCAAATGTGTACAGCGCGAGCTGAAAATGCATTTTCAGCACTAAAAAACCAAACTTTTATAACAGCTAAACCAAACGTTTCCAATGTAAATTTCCACCTTTATATAGTGTAGAAAGGCATCTTGAATCCTGGAAAGTCATTAATTTGATTGTCCAGTATTTCCTTCATGAGATATTGCAACACTTAGAAAAAGTGTACAGCGCCAGCAGACAATGAATTTTCAGCACTAAAAAAACGAAACTTCATTAACAGCTAAACCAAACGTTTCCAATGTAAATTTCCACATTTATAGAGTGTAAAAAGGCATCCTGAAGCCTGGGAAGTCATTAATTTGATTGTCCAGTATTTCCCTTATGAGATAATGCCTCACATAGCAAATGTGTACAGTGCGAGCTGAAAATGCATTTTCAGCACTAAAAAACCAAACTTTTATAACAGCTAAACCAAACGTTTCCAATGTAAATTTCCACCTTTATATAGTGTAAAAAGACATCCTGAAGCCTGGGCAGTCATTAATTTGATTGTCCAGTATTTCCCTTATGAGATAATGCCTCACATAGCAAATGTGTACAGTGCGAGCTGAAAATGCATTTTCAGCACTAAAAAAACCAAACTTTTATAACAGCTAAACCAAACGTTTCCAATGTAAATTTCCACCTTTATATAGTGTAAAAAGACATCCTGAAGCCTGGGCAGTCATTAATTTGATTGTCCAATATTTCCCTTCTGAGATAATGCCTCTCATAGCAAATGTGTACAGCGCGAGCTGAAAATGCATTTACAGCACTAAAAAACCAAACTTTTATAACAGCTAAACCAAACGTTTCCAATGTACATTTCCACCTTTATATAGTGTAGAAAGGCATCCTGAAGCCTGGAAAGTCATTAATTTGATTGTCCAGTATTTCCTTCATGAGATATTGCAACACTTAGAAAAAGTGTACAGCGCCAGCAGACAATGAATTTTCAGCACTAAAAAAACGAAACTTCATTAACAGCTAAACCAAACGTTTCCAATGTAAATTTCCACCTTTATATAGTGTAAAAAGACATCCTGAAGCCTGGGCAGTCATTAATTTGATTGTCCAGTATTTCCCTTATGAGATAATGCCTCACATAGCAAATGTGTACAGTGCGAGCTGAAAATGCATTTTCAGCACTAAAAAAACCAAACTTTTATAACAGCTAAACCAAACGTTTCCAATGTAAATTTCCACCTTTATATAGTGTAAAAAGACATCCTGAAGCCTGGGCAGTCATTAATTTGATTGTCCAATATTTCCCTTCTGAGATAATGCCTCTCATAGCAAATGTGTACAGCGCGAGCTGAAAATGCATTTACAGCACTAAAAAACCAAACTTTTATAACAGCTAAACCAAACGTTTCCAATGTACATTTCCACCTTTATATAGTGTAGAAAGGCATCCTGAAGCCTGGAAAGTCATTAATTTGATTGTCCAGTATTTCCTTCATGAGATATTGCAACACTTAGAAAAAGTGTACAGCGCCAGCAGACAATGAATTTTCAGCACTAAAAAAACGAAACTTCATTAACAGCTAAACTAAACGTTTCCAATGTAAATTTCCACCCTTATATAGTGTAAAAAGACATCCTGAAGCCTGGGCAGTCATTAATTTGATTGTCCAATATTTCCCTTATGAGATAATGCTTCTCATAGCAAATGTGTACAGCGCGAGCTGAAAATGCATTTACAGCACTAAAAAACCAAACATTTATAACAGCTAAACCAAACGTTTCCAATGTAAATTTCCACCTTTATATAGTGTAGAAAGGCATCCTGAAGCCTGGAAAGTCATTAATTTGATTGTCCAGTATTTCCTTCATGAGATATTGCAACACTTAGAAAAAGTGTACAGCGCCAGCAGACAATGAATTTTCAGCACTAAAAAAACGAAACTTCATTAACAGCTAAACCAAACGTTTCCAATGTAAATTTCCACATTTATAGAGTGTAAAAAGGCATCCTGAAGCCTGGGAAGTCATTAATTTGATTGTCCAGTATTTCCCTTATGAGATAATGCCTCACATAGCAAATGTGTACAGTGCGAGCTGAAAATGCATTTTCAGCACTAAAAAACCAAACTTTTATAACAGCTAAACCAAACGTTTCCAATGTAAATTTCCACCTTTATATAGTGTAAAAAGACATCCTGAAGCCTGGGCAGTCATTAATTTGATTGTCCAGTATTTCCATTATGAGATAATGCCTCACACAGCAAAAGTGTACAGTGCGAGCTGAAAATGCATTTTCAGCACTAAAAAAACCAAACTTTTATAACAGCTAAACCAAACGTTTCCAATGTAAATTTCCACCTTTATATAGTGTAAAAAGACATCCTGAAGCCTGGGCAGTCATTAATTTGATTGTCCAATATTTCCCTTATGAGATAATGCCTCTCATAGCAAATGTGTACAGTGCGAGCTGAAAATGCATTTTCAGCACTAAAAAACCAAACTTTTATAACAGCTAAACCAAACGTTTCCAATGTAAATTTCCACCTTTATATAGTGTAAAAAGACATCCTGAAGCCTGGGCAGTCATTAATTTGATTGTCCAGTATTTCCCTTATGAGATAATGCCTCACACAGCAAATGTGTACAGTGCGAGCTGAAAATGCATTTTCAGCACTAAAAAAACCAAACTTTTATAACAGCTAAACCAAACGTTTCCAATGTAAATTTCCACCTTTATATAGTGTAAAAAGACATCCTGAAGCCTGGGCAGTCATTAATTTGATTGTCCAATATTTCCCTTCTGAGATAATGCCTCTCATAGCAAATGTGTACAGCGCGAGCTGAAAATGCATTTACAGCACTAAAAAACCAAACTTTTATAACAGCTAAACCAAACGTTTCCAATGTACATTTCCACATTTATATAGTGTAGAAAGGCATCCTGAAGCCTGGAAAGTCATTAATTTGATTGTCCAGTATTTCCTTCATGAGATATTGCAACACTTAGAAAAAGTGTACAGCGCCAGCAGACAATGAATTTTCAGCACTAAAAAAACGAAACTTCATTAACAGCTAAACTAAACGTTTCCAATGTAAATTTCCACCCTTATATAGTGTAAAAAGACATCCTTAAGCCTGGGCAGTCATTAATTTGATTGTCCAATATTTCCCTTATGAGATAATGCCTCTCATAGCAAATGTGTACAGCGCGAGCTGAAAATGCATTTACACCACTAAAAAAACAAACTTTTATAACAGCTAAACTAAACGTTTCCAATGTAAATTTCCACCTTTATATAGTGTAGAAAGGCATCCTGAAGCCTGGAAAGTCATTAATTTGATTGTCTAGTATTTCCTTCATGAGATATTGCAACACTTAGAAAAAGTGTACAGCGCCAGCAGACAATGAATTTTCAGCACTAAAAAAACGAAACTTCATTAACAGCTAAACTAAACGTTTCCAATGTAAATTTCCACCTTTATATAGTGTAAAAATGAAGCCTGGGCAGCCATTAATTTGATTGTCCAATATTTCCCTTATGAGATAATGCCTCTCATAGCAAATGTGTACAGCGCGAGCTGAAAATGCATTTACAGCACTAAAAAACCAAACTTTTATAACAGCTAAACCAAACGTTTCCAATGTAAATTTCCACCTTTATATAGTGTAGAAAGGCATCCTGAAGCCAGGGCAGTCATTAATTTGATTGTCCAATATTTCCCTTATGAGATAATGCCTCTCATAGCAAATGTGTACAGCGCGAGCTGAAAATGCATTTACAGCACTAAAAAACCAAACTTTTATAACAGCTAAACCAAACGTTTCCAATGTAAATTTCCACCTTTATATAGTGTAGAAAGGCATCCTGAAGCCAGGAAAGTCATTAATTTGATTGTCCAGTATTTCCTTCATGAGATATTGCAACACTTAGAAAAAGTGTACAGCGCCAGCAGACAATGAATTTTCAGCACTAAAAAAACGAAACTTCATTAACAGCTAAACCAAACGTTTCCAATGTAAATTTCCACATTTATAGAGTGTAAAAAGGCATCCTGAAGCCTGGGAAGTCATTAATTTGATTGTCCAGTATTTCCCTTATGAGATAATGCCTCACATAGCAAATGTGTACAGTGCGAGCTGAAAATGCATTTTCAGCACTAAAAAACCAAACTTTTATAACAGCTAAACCAAACGTTTCCAATGTAAATTTCCACCTTTATATAGTGTAAAAAGACATCCTGAAGCCTGGGCAGTCATTAATTTGATTGTCCAGTATTTCCCTTATGAGATAATGCCTCACACAGCAAATGTGTACAGTGCGAGCTGAAAATGCATTTTCAGCACTAAAAAAACCAAACTTTTATAACAGCTAAACCAAACGTTTCCAATGTAAATTTCCACCTTTATATAGTGTAAAAAGACATCCTGAAGCCTGGGCAGTCATTAATTTGATTGTCCAATATTTCCCTTCTGAGATAATGCCTCTCATAGCAAATGTGTACAGCGCGAGATGAAAATGCATTTACAGCACTAAAAAACCAAACTTTTATAACAGCTAAACCAAACGTTTCCAATGTACATTTCCACCTTTATATAGTGTAGAAAGGCATCCTGAAGCCTGGAAAGTCATTAATTTGATTGTCCAGTATTTCCTTCATGAGATATTGCAACACTTAGAAAAAGTGTACAGCGCCAGCAGACAATGAATTTTCAGCACTAAAAAAACGAAACTTCATTAACAGCTAAACTAAACGTTTCCAATGTAAATTTCCACCCTTATATAGTGTAAAAATACATCCTGAAGCCTGGGCAGTCATTAATTTGATTGTCCAATATTTCCCTTATGAGATAATGCCTCTCATAGCAAATGTGTACAGCGCGAGCTGAAAATGCATTTACAGCACTAAAAAACCAAACTTTTATAACAGCTAAACCAAACGTTTCCAATGTAAATTTCCACCTTTATATAGTGTAGAAAGGCATCCTGAAGCCTGGAAAGTCATTAATTTGATTGTCCAGTATTTCCTTCATGAGATATTGCAACACTTAGAAAAAGTGTACAGCGCCAGCAGACAATGAATTTTCAGCACTAAAAAAACGAAACTTCATTAACAGCTAAACCAAACGTTTCCAATGTAAATTTCCACATTTATAGAGTGTAAAAAGGCATCCTGAAGCCTGGGAAGTCATTAATTTGATTGTCCAGTATTTCCCTTATGAGATAATGCCTCACATAGCAAATGTGTACAGTGCGAGCTGAAAATGCATTTTCAGCACTAAAAAAACAAACTTTTATAACAGCTAAACCAAACGTTTCCAATGTAAATTTCCACCTTTATATAGTGTAAAAAGACATCCTGAAGCCTGGGCAGTCATTAATTTGATTGTCCAGTATTTCCCTTATGAGATAATGCCTCACATAGCAAATGTGTACAGTGCGAGCTGAAAATGCATTTTCAGCACTAAAAAAACCAAACTTTTATAACAGCTAAACCAAACGTTTCCAATGTAAATTTTCACCTTTATATAGTGTAAAAAGACATCCTGAAGCCTAGGCAGTCATTAATTTGATTGTCCAATATTTCCCTTATGAGACAATGCCTCTCATAGCAAATGTGTACAGCGCGAGCTGAAAATGCATTTTCAGCACTAAAAAAACAAACTTTTATAACAGCTAAACCAAACGTTTCCAATGTACATTTCCACCTTTATATAGTGTAGAAAGGCATCCTGAAGCCTGGAAAGTCATTGATTTGATTGTCCAGTATTTCCTTCATGAGATATTGCAACACTTAGAAAAAGTGTACAGCGCCAGCAGACAATGAATTTTCAGCACTAAAAAAACGAAACTTCATTAACAGCTAAACTAAACGTTTCCAATGTAAATTTCCAACTTTATATAGAGTAAAAAGACATCCTGAAGCCTGGGCAGCCATTAATTTGATTGTCCAATATTTCCCTTATGAGATAATGCCTCTCGTAGCAAATGTGTACAGCGCGAGCTGAAAATGCATTTACAGCACTAAAAAAACAAACTTTTATAACAGCTAAACCAAACGTTTCCAATGTAAATTTCCACCTTTATATAGTGTAAAAAGACATCCTGAAGCCTGGGCAGTCATTAATTTGATTGTCCAATATTTCCCTTATGAGATAATGCCTCTCATAGCAAATGTGTACAGCGCGAGCTGAAAATGCATTTACAGCACTAAAAAAACAAACTTTTATAACAGCTAAACCAAACGTTTCCAATGTAAATTTCCACCTTTATATAGTGTAAAAAGACATCCTGAAGCCTGGGCAGTCATTAATTTGATTGTCCAGTATTTCCCTTATGAGATAATGCCTCACATAGCAAATGTGGACAGTGCGAGCTGAAAATGCATTTTCAGCACTAAAAAAACCAAACTTTTATAACAGCTAAACCAAACGTTTCCAATGTAAATTTCCACCTTTATATAGTGTAAAAAGACATCCTGAAGCCTGGGCAGTCATTAATTTGATTGTCCAGTATTTCCCTTATGAGATAATGCCTCACACAGCAAATGTGTACAGTGCGAGCTGAAAATGCATTTACAGCACAAAAAAACCAAACTTTTATAACAGCTAAACCAAACGTTTCCAATGTAAATTTCCACCTTTATATAGTGTAAAAAGACATCCTGAAGCCTGGGCAGTCATTAATTTGATTGTCCAATATTTCCCTTCTGAGATAATGCCTCTCATAGCAAATGTGTACAGCGCGAGATGAAAATGCATTTACAGCACTAAAAAACCAAACTTTTATAACAGCTAAACCAAACGTTTCCAATGTACATTTCCACCTTTATATAGTGTAGAAAGGCATCCTGAAGCCTGGAAAGTCATTAATTTGATTGTCCAGTATTTCCTTCATGAGATATTGCAACACTTAGAAAAAGTGTACAGCGCCAGCAGACAATGAATTTTCAGCACTAAAAAAACGAAACTTCATTAACAGCTAAACTAAACGTTTCCAATGTAAATTTCCACCCTTATATAGTGTAAAAATACATCCTGAAGCCTGGGCAGTCATTAATTTGATTGGCCAATATTTCCCTTATGAGATAATGCCTCTCATAGCAAATGTGTACAGCGCGAGCTGAAAATGCATTTACAGCACTAAAAAAACAAACTTTTATAACAGCTAAACCAAACGTTTCCAATGTAAATTTCCACCTTTATATAGTGTAGAAAGGCATCCTGAAGCCTGGAAAGTCATTAATTTGATTGTCCAGTATTTCCTTCATGAGATATTGCAACACTTAGAAAAAGTTTACAGCGCCAGCAGACAATGAATTTTCAGCACTAAAAAAACGAAACTTCATTAACAGCTAAACCAAACGTTTCCAATGTAAATTTCCACATTTATAGAGTGTAAAAAGGCATCCTGAAGCCTGGGAAGTCATTAATTTGATTGTCCAGTATTTCCCTTATGAGATAATGCCTCACATAGCAAATGTGTACAGTGCGAGCTGAAAATGCATTTTCAGCACTAAAAAAACAAACTTTTATAACAGCTAAACCAAACGTTTCCAATGTAAATTTCCACCTTTATATAGTGTAAAAAGACATCCTGAAGCCTGGGCAGTCATTAATTTGATTGTCCAGTATTTCCCTTATGAGATAATGCCTCACATAGCAAATGTGTACAGTGCGAGCTGAAAATGCATTTTCAGCACTAAAAAAACCAAACTTTTATAACAGCTAAACCAAACGTTTCCAATGTAAATTTCCACCTTTATATAGTGTAAAAAGACATCCTGAAGCCTAGGCAGTCATTAATTTGATTGTCCAATATTTCCCTTATGAGACAATGCCTCTCATAGCAAATGTGTACAGCGCGAGCTGAAAATGCATTTTCAGCACTAAAAAAACAAACTTTTATAACAGCTAAACCAAACGTTTCCAATGTACATTTCCACCTTTATATAGTGTAGAAAGGCATCCTGAAGCCTGGAAAGTCATTGATTTGATTGTCCAGTATTTCCTTCATGAGATATTGCAACACTTAGAAAAAGTGTACAGCGCCAGCAGACAATGAATTTTCAGCACTAAAAAAACGAAACTTCATTAACAGCTAAACTAAACGTTTCCAATGTAAATTTCCAACTTTATATAGAGTAAAAAGACATCCTGAAGCCTGGGCAGCCATTAATTTGATTGTCCAATATTTCCCTTATGAGATAATGCCTCTCGTAGCAAATGTGTACAGCGCGAGCTGAAAATGCATTTACAGCACTAAAAAACCAAACTTTTATAACAGCTAAACCAAACGTTTCCAATGTAAATTTCCACCTTTATATAGTGTAAAAAGACATCCTGAAGCCTGGGCAGTCATTAATTTGATTGTCCAATATTTCCCTTATGAGATAATGCCTCTCATAGCAAATGTGTACAGCGCGAGCTGAAAATGCATTAACAGCACTAAAAAACCAAACTTTTATAACAGCTAAACCAAACGTTTCCAATGTAAATTTCCACCTTTATATAGTGTAGAAAGGCATCCTGAAGCCTGGAAAGTCATTAATTTGATTGTCCAGTATTTCCTTCATGAGATATTGCAACACTTAGAAAAAGTGTACAGCGCCAGCAGACAATGAATTTTCAGCACTAAAAAAAACGAAACTTCATTAACAGCTAAACTAAACGTTTCCAATGTAAATTTCCACCTTTATATAGTGTAAAAAGACATCCTGAAGCCTGGGCAGTCATTAATTTGATTGTCCAATATTTCCCTTATGAGATAATGCCTCTCATAGCAAATGTGTACAGCGCGAGCTGAAAATGCATTTACAGCACTAAAAAACCAAACTTTTATAACAGCTAAACCAAACGTTTCCAATGTAAATTTCCACCTTTATATAGTGTAGAAAGGCATCCTGAAGCCTGGAAAGTCATTAATTTGATTGTCCAGTATTTCCTTCATGAGATATTGCAACACTTAGAAAAAGTGTACAGCGCCAGCAGACAATGAATTTTCAGCACTAAAAAAACGAAACTTCATTAACAGCTAAACCAAACGTTTCCAATGTAAATTTCCACATTTATAGAGTGTAAAAAGGCATCCTGAAGCCTGGGAAGTCATTAATTTGATTGTCCAGTATTTCCCTTATGAGATAATGCCTCACATAGCAAATGTGTACAGTGCGAGCTGAAAATGCATTTTCAGCACTAAAAAACCAAACTTTTATAACAGCTAAACCAAACGTTTCCAATGTAAATTTCCACCTTTTTATAGTGTAAAAAGACATCCTGAAGCCTGGGCAGTCATTAATTTGATTGTCCAATATTTCCCTTTTGAGATAATGCCTCTCATAGCAAATGTGTACAGCGCGAGCTGAAAATGCATTTACAGCACTAAAAAACCAAACTTTTATAACAGCTAAACCAAACGTTTCCAATGTACATTTCCACCTTTATATAGTGTAGAAAGGCATCCTGAAGCCTGGAAAGTCATTAATTTGATTGTCCAGTATTTCCTTCATGAGATATTGCAACACTTAGAAAAAGTGTACAGCGCCAGCAGACAATGAATTTTCAGCACTAAAAAAACGAAACTTCATTAACAGCTAAACTAAACGTTTCCGATGTAAATTTCCACCCTTATATAGTGTAAAAAGACATCCTGAAGCCTGGGCAGTCATTAATTTGATTGTCTAATATTTCCCTTATGAGATAATGCCTCTCATAGCAAATGTGTACAGCGCGAGCTGAAAATGCATTTACAGCACTAAAAAACCAAACTTTTATAACAGCTAAACCAAACGTTTCCAATGTACATTTCCACCTTTATATAGTGTAGAAAGGCATCCTGAAGCCTGGAAAGTCATTAATTTGATTGTCCAGTATTTCCTTCATGAGATATTGCAACACTTAGAAAAAGTGTACAGCGCCAGCAGACAATGAATTTTCAGCACTAAAAAAACGAAACTTCATTAACAGCTAAACCAAACGTTTCCAATGTAAATTTCCACATTTATAGAGTGTAAAAAGGCATCCTGAAGCCTGGGAAGTCATTAATTTGATTGTCCAGTATTTCCCTTATGAGATAATGCCTCTCATAGCAAATGTGTACAGCGCGAGCTGAAAATGCATTTACAGCACTAAAAAATCAAACTTTTATAACAGCTAAACCAAACGTTTCCAATGTACATTTCCACCTTTATATAGTGTAGAAAGGCATCCTGAAGCCTGGAAAGTCATTAATTTGATTGTCCAGTATTTCCTTCATGAGATATTGCAACACTTAGAAAAAGTGTACAGCGCCAGCAGACAATGAATTTTCAGCACTAAAAAAACGAAACTTCATTAACAGCTAAACTAAACGTTTCCAATGTAAATTTCCACCTTTATATAGTGTAAAAAGACATCCTGAAGCCTGGGCAGTCATTAATTTGATTGTCCAATATTTCCATTATGAGATAATGCCTCTCATAGCAAATGTGTACAGCGCGAGCTGAAAATGCATATACAGCACTAAAAAACCAAACTTTTATAACAGCTAAACCAAACGTTTCCAATGTAAATTTCCACCTTTATATAGTGTAGAAAGGCATCCTGAAGCCTGGAAAGTCATTAAATTGATTGTCCAGTATTTCCTTCATGAGAAATTGCAACACTTAGAAAAAGTGTACAGCGCCAGCAGACAATGAATTTTCAGCACTAAAAAAACGAAACTTCATTAACAGCTAAACTAAACGTTTCCAATGTAAATTTCCACCCTTATATAGTGTAAAAATACATCCTGAAGCCTGGGCAGTCATTAATTTGATTGTCCAATATTTCCCTTATGAGATAATGCCTCTCATAGCAAATGTGTACAGCGCGAGCTGAAAATGCATTTACAGCACTAAAAAACCAAACTTTTATAACAGCTAAACCAAACGTTTCCAATGTAAATTTCCACCTTTATATAGTGTAAAAAGACATCCTGAAGCCTGGGCAGTCATTAATTTGATTGTCCAGTATTTCCCTTATGAGATAATGCCTCACATAGCAAAAGTGTACAGTGCGAGCTGAAAATGCATTTTCAGCACTAAAAAAACCAAACTTTTATAACAGCTAAACCAAACGTTTCCAATGTAAATTTCCACCTTTATATAGTGTAAAAAGACATCCTGAAGCCTGGGCAGTCATTAATTTGATTGTCCAATATTTCCCTTCTGAGATAATGCCTCTCATAGCAAATGTGTACAGCGCGAGCTGAAAATGCATTTACAGCACTAAAAAACCAAACTTTTATAACAGCTAAACCAAACGTTTCCAATGTACATTTCCACCTTTATATAGTGTAGAAAGGCATCCTGAAGCCTGGAAAGTCATTAATTTGATTGTCCAGTATTTCCTTCATGAGATATTGCAACACTTAGAAAAAGTGTACAGCGCCAGCAGACAATGAATTTTCAGCACTAAAAAAACGAAACTTCATTAACAGCTAAACTAAACGTTTCCAATGTAAATTTCCACCCTTATATAGTGTAAAAATACATCCTGAAGCCTGGGCAGTCATTAATTTGATTGTCCAATATTTCCCTTATGAGATAATGCCTCTCATAGCAAATGTGTACAGCGCGAGCTGAAAATGCATTTACAGCACTAAAAAACCAAACTTTTATAACAGCTAAACCAAACGTTTCCAATGTAAATTTCCACCTTTATATAGTGTAGAAAGGCATCCTGAAGCCTGGAAAGTCATTAATTTGATTGTCCAGTATTTCCTTCATGAGATATTGCAACACTTAGAAAAAGTGTACAGCGCCAGCAGACAATGAATTTTCAGCACTAAAAAAACGAAACTTCATTAACAGCTAAACCAAACGTTTCCAATGTAAATTTCCACATTTATAGAGTGTAAAAAGGCATCCTGAAGCCTGGGAAGTCATTAATTTGATTGTCCAGTATTTCCCTTATGAGATAATGCCTCACATAGCAAATGTGTACAGTGCGAGCTGAAAATGCATTTTCAGCACTAAAAAAACAAACTTTTATAACAGCTAAACCAAACGTTTCCAATGTAAATTTCCACCTTTATATAGTGTAAAAAGACATCCTGAAGCCTGGGCAGTCATTAATTTGATTGTCCAGTATTTCCCTTATGAGATAATGCCTCACATAGCAAATGTGTACAGTGCGAGCTGAAAATGCATTTTCAGCACTAAAAAAACCAAACTTTTATAACAGCTAAACCAAACGTTTCCAATGTACATTTCCACCTTTATATAGTGTAGAAAGGCATCCTGAAGCCTGGAAAGTCATTGATTTGATTGTCCAGTATTTCCTTCATGAGATATTGCAACACTTAGAAAAAGTGTACAGCGCCAGCAGACAATGAATTTTCAGCACTAAAAAAACGAAACTTCATTAACAGCTAAACTAAACGTTTCCAATGTAAATTTCCAACTTTATATAGAGTAAAAAGACATCCTGAAGCCTGGGCAGCCATTAATTTGATTGTCCAATATTTCCCTTATGAGATAATGCCTCTCATAGCAAATGTGTACAGCGCGAGCTGAAAATGCATTTACAAGCACTAAAAAACCAAACTTTTATAACAGCTAAACCAAACGTTTCCAATGTAAATTTCCACCTTTATATAGTGTAAAAAGACATCCTGAAGCCTGGGCAGTCATTAATTTGATTGTCCAATATTTCCCTTATGAGATAATGCCTCTCATAGCAAATGTGTACAGCGCGAGCTGAAAATGCATTTACAGCACTAAAAAACCAAACTTTTATAACAGCTAAACCAAACGTTTCCAATGTAAATTTCCACCTTTATATAGTGTAGAAAGGCATCCTGAAGCCTGGAAAGTCATTAATTTGATTGTCCAGTATTTCCTTCATGAGATATTGCAACACTTAGAAAAAGTGTACAGCGCCAGCAGACAATGCATTTTCAGCACTAAAAAAAACGAAACTTCATTAACAGCTAAACTAAACGTTTCCAATGTAAATTTCCACCTTTATATAGTGTAAAAAGACATCCTGAAGCCTGGGCAGTCATTAATTTGATTGTCCAATATTTCCTTTATGAGATAATGCCTCTCATAGCAAATGTGTACAGCGCGAGCTGAAAATGCATTTACAGCACTAAAAAACCAAACTTTTATAACAGCTAAACCAAACGTTTCCAATGTAAATTTCCACCTTTATATAGTGTAGAAAGGCATCCTGAAGCCTGGAAAGTCATTAATTTGATTGTCCAGTATTTCCTTCATGAGATATTGCAACACTTAGAAAAAGTGTACAGCGCCAGCAGACAATGAATTTTCAGCACTAAAAAAACGAAACTTCATTAACAGCTAAACTAAACGTTTCCGATGTAAATTTCCACCCTTATATAGTGTAAAAAGACATCCTGAAGCCTGGGCAGTCATTAATTTGATTGTCTAATATTTCCCTTATGAGATAATGCCTCTCATAGCAAATGTGTACAGCGCGAGCTGAAAATGCATTTACAGCACTAAAAAACCAAACTTTTATAACAGCTAAACCAAACGTTTCCAATGTACATTTCCACCTTTATATAGTGTAGAAAGGCATCCTGAAGCCTGGAAAGTCATTAATTTGATTATCCAGTATTTCCTTCATGAGATATTGCAACACTCAGAAAAAGTGTACAGCGCCAGCAGACAATGAATTTTCAGCACTAAAAAAACGAAACTTCATTAACAGCTAAACCAAACGTTTCCAATGTAAATTTCCACATTTATAGAGTGTAAAAAGGCATCCTGAAGCCTGGGAAGTCATTAATTTGATTGTCCAGTATTTCCCTTATGAGATAATGCCTCACATAGCAAATGTGTACAGTGCGAGCTGAAAATGCATTTTCAGCACTAAAAAACCAAACTTTTATAACAGCTAAACCAAACGTTTCCAATGTAAATTTCCACCTTTATATAGTGTAAAAAGACATCCTGAAGCCTGGGCAGTCATTAATTTGATTGTCCAGTATTTCCCTTATGAGATAATGCCTCACACAGCAAATGTGTACAGTGCGAGCTGAAAATGCATTTTCAGCACTAAAAAAACCAAACTTTTATAACAGCTAAACCAAACGTTTCCAATGTAAATTTCCACCTTTATATAGTGTAAAAAGACATCCTGAAGCCTGGGCAGTCATTAATTTGATTGTCCAATATTTCCCTTCTGAGATAATGCCTCTCATAGCAAATGTGTACAGCGCGAGCTGAAAATGCATTTACAGCACTAAAAAACCAAACTTTTATAACAGCTAAACCAAACGTTTCCAATGTACATTTCCACCTTTATATAGTGTAGAAAGGCATCCTGAAGCCTGGAAAGTCATTAATTTGATTGTCCAGTATTTCCTTCATGAGATATTGCAACACTTAGAAAAAGTGTACAGCGCCAGCAGACAATGAATTTTCAGCACTAAAAAAACGAAACTTCATTAACAGCTAAACTAAACGTTTCCAATGTAAATTTCCACCCTTATATAGTGTAAAAAGACATCCTGAAGCCTGGGCAGTCATTAATTTGATTGTCCAATATTTCCCTTATGAGATAATGCCTCTCATAGCAAATGTGTACAGCGCGAGCTGAAAATGCATTTACAGCACTAAAAAACCAAACTTTTATAACAGCTAAACCAAACGTTTCCAATGTAAATTTCCACCTTTATATAGTGTAGAAAGGCATCCTGAAGCCTGGAAAGTCATTAATTTGATTGTCCAGTATTTCCTTCATGAGATATTGCAACACTTAGAAAAAGTGTACAGCGCCAGCAGACAATGAATTTTCAGCACTAAAAAAACGAAACTTCATTAACAGCTAAACCAAACGTTTCCAATGTAAATTTCCACATTTATAGAGTGTAAAAAGGCATCCTGAAGCCTGGGAAGTCATTAATTTGATTGTCCAGTATTTCCCTTATGAGATAATGCCTCACATAGCAAATGTGTACAGTGCGAGCTGAAAATGCATTTTCAGCACTAAAAAACCAAACTTTTATAACAGCTAAACCAAACGTTTCCAATGTAAATTTCCACCTTTATATAGTGTAAAAAGACATCCTGAAGCCTGGGCAGTCATTAATTTGATTGTCCAGTATTTCCCTTATGAGATAATGCCTCACACAGCAAATGTGTACAGTGCGAGCTGAAAATGCATTTTCAGCACTAAAAAAACCAAACTTTTATAACAGCTAAACCAAACGTTTCCAATGTAAATTTCCACCTTTATATAGTGTAAAAAGACATCCTGAAGCCTGGGCAGTCATTAATTTGATTGTCCAATATTTCCCTTCTGAGATAATGCCTCTCATAGCAAATGTGTACAGCGCGAGCTGAAAATGCATTTACAGCACTAAAAAACCAAACTTTTATAACAGCTAAACCAAACGTTTCCAATGTACATTTCCACCTTTATAGAGTGTAGAAAGGCATCCTGAAGCCTGGAAAGTCATTAATTTGATTGTCCAGTATTTCCTTCATGAGATATTGCAACACTTAGATAAAGTGTACAGCGCCAGCAGACAATGAATTTTCAGCACTAAAAAAACGAAACTTCATTAACAGCTAAACTAAACGTTTCCAATGTAAATTTCCACCCTTATATAGTGTAAAAAGACATCCTGAAGCCTGGGCAGTCATTAATTTGATTGTCCAATATTTCCCTTATGAGATAATGCCTCTCATAGCAAATGTGTACAGCGCGAGCTGAAAATGCATTTACAGCACTAAAAAACCAAACTTTTATAACAGCTAAACCAAACGTTTCCAATGTAAATTTCCACCTTTATATAGTGTATAAAAGGCATCCTGAAGCCTGGAAAGTCATTAATTTGATTGTCCAGTATTTCCTTCATGAGATTATGCAACACTTAGAAAAAGTGTACAGTGCCAGCAGACAATGAATTTTCAGCACTAAAAAAACGAAACTTCATTAACAGCTAAACCAAACGTTTCCAATGTAAATTTCCACATTTATAGAGTGTAAAAAGGCATCCTGAAGCCTGGGAAGTCATTAATTTGATTGTCCAGTATTTCCCTTATGAGATAATGCTTCACATAGCAAATGTGTACAGTGCGAGCTGAAAATGCATTTTCAGCACTAAAAAAACAAACTTTTATAACAGCTAAACCAAACGTTTCCAATGTAAATTTCCACCTTTATATAGTGTAAAAAGACATCCTGAAGCCTGGGCAGTCATTAATTTGATTGTCCAGTATTTCCCTTATGAGATAATGCCTCACACAGCAAATGTGTACAGTGCGAGCTGAAAATGCATTTTCAGCACTAAAAAAAACAAACTTTTATAACAGCTAAACCAAACGTTTCCAATGTAAATTTCCACCTTTATATAGTGTAAAAAGACATCCTGAAGCCTGGGCAGTCATTAATTTGATTGTCCAATATTTCCCTTCTGAGATAATGCCTCTCATAGCAAATGTGTACAGCGCGAGCTGAAAATGCATTTACAGCACTAAAAAACCAAACTTTTATAACAGCTAAACCAAACGTTTCCAATGTACATTTCCACCTTTATATAGTGTAGAAAGGCATCCTGAAGCCTGGAAAGTCATTAATTTGATTGTCCAGTATTTCCTTCATGAGATATTGCAACACTTAGAAAAAGTGTACAGCGCCAGCAGACAATGAATTTTCAGCACTAAAAAAACGAAACTTCATTAACAGCTAAACTAAACGTTTCCAATGTAAATTTCCACCCTTATATAGTGTAAAAAGACATCCTGAAGCCTGGGCAGTCATTAATTTGATTGTCCAATATTTCCCTTATGAGATAATGCCTCTCATAGCAAATGTGTACAGCGCGAGCTGAAAATGCATTTACAGCACTAAAAAACCAAACTTTTATAACAGCTAAACCAAACGTTTCCAATGTAAATTTCCACCTTTATATAGTGTAGAAAGGCATCCTGAAGCCTGGAAAGTCATTAATTTGATTGTCCAGTATTTCCTTCATGAGATATTGCAACACTTAGAAAAAGTGTACAGCGCCAGCAGACAATGAATTTTCAGCACTAAAAAAACGAAACTTCATTAACAGCTAAACCAAACGTTTCCAATGTAAATTTCCACATTTATAGAGTGTAAAAAGGCATCCTGAAGCCTGGGAAGTCATTAATTTGATTGTCCAGTATTTCCCTTATGAGATAATGCCTCACATAGCAAATGTGTACAGTGCGAGCTGAAAATGCATTTTCAGCACTAAAAAACCAAACTTTTATAACAGCTAAACCAAACGTTTCCAATGTAAATTTCCACCTTTATATAGTGTAAAAAGACATCCTGAAACCTGGGCAGTCATTAATTTGATTGTCCAGTATTTCCCTTATGAGATAATGCCTCACACAGCAAATGTGTACAGTGCGAGCTGAAAATGCATTTTCAGCACTAAAAAAACCAAACTTTTATAACAGCTAAACCAAACGTTTCCAATGTAAATTTCCACCTTTATATAGTGTAAAAAGACATCCTGAAGCCTGGGCAGTCATTAATTTGATTGTCCAATATTTCCCTTCTGAGATAATGCCTCTCATAGCAAATGTGTACAGCGCGAGCTGAAAATGCATTTACAGCACTAAAAAACCAAACTTTTATAACAGCTAAACCAAACGTTTCCAATGTACATTTCCACCTTTATATAGTGTAGAAGGCATCCTGAAGCCTGGAAAGTCATTAATTTGATTGTCCAGTATTTCCTTCATGAGATATTGCAACACTTAGAAAAAGTGTACAGCGCCAGCAGACAATGAATTTTCAGCACTAAAAAAACGAAACTTAATTAACAGCTAAACTAAACGTTTCCAATGTAAATTTCCACCCTTATATAGTGTAAAAAGACATCCTGAAGCCTGGGCAGTCATTAATTTGATTGTCCAATATTTCCCTTATGAGATAATGCCTCTCATAGCAAATGTGTACAGCGCGAGCTGAAAATGCATTTTCAGCACTAAAAAACCAAACTTTTATAACAGCTAAACCAAACGTTTCCAATGTAAATTTCCACCTTTATATAGTGTAGAAAGGCATCTTGAATCCTGGAAAGTCATTAATTTGATTGTCCAGTATTTCCTTCATGAGATATTGCAACACTTAGAAAAAGTGTACAGCGCCAGCAGACAATGAATTTTCAGCACTAAAAAAACGAAACTTCATTAACAGCTAAACCAAACGTTTCCAATGTAAATTTCCACATTTATAGAGTGTAAAAAGGCATCCTGAAGCCTGGGAAGTCATTAATTTGATTGTCCAGTATTTCCCTTATGAGATAATGCCTCACATAGCAAATGTGTACAGTGCGAGCTGAAAATGCATTTTCAGCACTAAAAAACCAAACTTTTATAACAGCTAAACCAAACGTTTCCAATGTAAATTTCCACCTTTATATAGTGTAAAAAGACATCCTGAAGCCTGGGCAGTCATTAATTTGATTGTCCAGTATTTCCCTTATGAGATAATGCCTCACATAGCAAATGTGTACAGTGCGAGCTGAAAATGCATTTTCAGCACTAAAAAAACCAAACTTTTATAACAGCTAAACCAAACGTTTCCAATGTAAATTTCCACCTTTATATAGTGTAAAAAGACATCCTGAAGCCTGGGCAGTCATTAATTTGATTGTCCAATATTTCCCTTCTGAGATAATGCCTCTCATAGCAAATGTGTACAGCGCGAGCTGAAAATGCATTTACAGCACTAAAAAACCAAACTTTTATAACAGCTAAACCAAACGTTTCCAATGTACATTTCCACCTTTATATAGTGTAGAAAGGCATCCTGAAGCCTGGAAAGTCATTAATTTGATTGTCCAGTATTTCCTTCATGAGATATTGCAACACTTAGAAAAAGTGTACAGCGCCAGCAGACAATGAATTTTCAGCACTAAAAAAACGAAACTTCATTAACAGCTAAACCAAACGTTTCCAATGTAAATTTCCACCTTTATATAGTGTAAAAAGACATCCTGAAGCCTGGGCAGTCATTAATTTGATTGTCCAGTATTTCCCTTATGAGATAATGCCTCACATAGCAAATGTGTACAGTGCGAGCTGAAAATGCATTTTCAGCACTAAAAAAACCAAACTTTTATAACAGCTAAACCAAACGTTTCCAATGTAAATTTCCACCTTTATATAGTGTAAAAAGACATCCTGAAGCCTGGGCAGTCATTAATTTGATTGTCCAATATTTCCCTTCTGAGATAATGCCTCTCATAGCAAATGTGTACAGCGCGAGCTGAAAATGCATTTACAGCACTAAAAAACCAAACTTTTATAACAGCTAAACCAAACGTTTCCAATGTACATTTCCACCTTTATATAGTGTAGAAAGGCATCCTGAAGCCTGGAAAGTCATTAATTTGATTGTCCAGTATTTCCTTCATGAGATATTGCAACACTTAGAAAAAGTGTACAGCGCCAGCAGACAATGAATTTTCAGCACTAAAAAAACGAAACTTCATTAACAGCTAAACTAAACGTTTCCAATGTAAATTTCCACCCTTATATAGTGTAAAAAGACATCCTGAAGCCTGGGCAGTCATTAATTTGATTGTCCAATATTTCCCTTATGAGATAATGCTTCTCATAGCAAATGTGTACAGCGCGAGCTGAAAATGCATTTACAGCACTAAAAAACCAAACATTTATAACAGCTAAACCAAACGTTTCCAATGTAAATTTCCACCTTTATATAGTGTAGAAAGGCATCCTGAAGCCTGGAAAGTCATTAATTTGATTGTCCAGTATTTCCTTCATGAGATATTGCAACACTTAGAAAAAGTGTACAGCGCCAGCAGACAATGAATTTTCAGCACTAAAAAAACGAAACTTCATTAACAGCTAAACCAAACGTTTCCAATGTAAATTTCCACATTTATAGAGTGTAAAAAGGCATCCTGAAGCCTGGGAAGTCATTAATTTGATTGTCCAGTATTTCCCTTATGAGATAATGCCTCACATAGCAAATGTGTACAGTGCGAGCTGAAAATGCATTTTCAGCACTAAAAAACCAAACTTTTATAACAGCTAAACCAAACGTTTCCAATGTAAATTTCCACCTTTATATAGTGTAAAAAGACATCCTGAAGCCTGGGCAGTCATTAATTTGATTGTCCAGTATTTCCATTATGAGATAATGCCTCACACAGCAAAAGTGTACAGTGCGAGCTGAAAATGCATTTTCAGCACTAAAAAAACCAAACTTTTATAACAGCTAAACCAAACGTTTCCAATGTAAATTTCCACCTTTATATAGTGTAAAAAGACATCCTGAAGCCTGGGCAGTCATTAATTTGATTGTCCAATATTTCCCTTATGAGATAATGCCTCTCATAGCAAATGTGTACAGTGCGAGCTGAAAATGCATTTTCAGCACTAAAAAACCAAACTTTTATAACAGCTAAACCAAACGTTTCCAATGTAAATTTCCACCTTTATATAGTGTAAAAAGACATCCTGAAGCCTGGGCAGTCATTAATTTGATTGTCCAGTATTTCCCTTATGAGATAATGCCTCACACAGCAAATGTGTACAGTGCGAGCTGAAAATGCATTTTCAGCACTAAAAAAACCAAACTTTTATAACAGCTAAACCAAACGTTTCCAATGTAAATTTCCACCTTTATATGGTGTAAAAAGACATCCTGAAGCCTGGGCAGTCATTAATTTGATTGTCCAATATTTCCCTTCTGAGATAATGCCTCTCATAGCAAATGTGTACAGCGCGAGCTGAAAATGCATTTACAGCACTAAAAAACCAAACTTTTATAACAGCTAAACCAAACGTTTCCAATGTAAATTTCCACCTTTATATAGTGTAGAAAGGCATCCTGAAGCCAGGAAAGTCATTAATTTGATTGTCCAGTATTTCCTTCATGAGATATTGCAACACTTAGAAAAAGTGTACAGCGCCAGCAGACAATGAATTTTCAGCACTAAAAAAACGAAACTTCATTAACAGCTAAACTAAACGTTTCCAATGTAAATTTCCACCCTTATATAGTGTAAAAAGACATCCTGAAGCCTGGGCAGTCATTAATTTGATTGTCCAATATTTCCCTTATGAGATAATGCCTCTCATAGCAAATGTGTACAGCGCGAGCTGAAAATGCATTTACAGCACTAAAAAACCAAACTTTTATAACAGCTAAACCAAACGTTTCCAATGTAAATTTCCACCTTTATATAGTGTAGAAAGGCATCCTGAAGCCTGGAAAGTCATTAATTTGATTGTCCAGTATTTCCTTCATGAGATATTGCAACACTTAGAAAAAGTGTACAGCGCCAGCAGACAATGAATTTTCAGCACTAAAAAAACGAAACTTCATTAACAGCTAAACCAAACGTTTCCAATGTAAATTTCCACATTTATAGAGTGTAAAAAGGCATCCTGAAGCCTGGGAAGTCATTAATTTGATTGTCCAGTATTTCCCTTATGAGATAATGCCTCACATAGCAAATGTGTACAGTGCGAGCTGAAAATGCATTTACAGCACTAAAAAAACAAACTATTTATAACAGCTAAACCAAACGTTTCCAATGTAAATTTCCACCTTTATATAGTGTAGAAAGGCATCTGAAGCCTGGAAAGTCATTAATTTGATTGTCCAGTATTTCCTTCATGAGATATTGCAACACTTAGAAAAAGTGTACAGCGCCAGCAGACAATGAATTTTCAGCACTAAAAAAACGAAACTTCATTAACAGCTAAACTAAACGTTTCCAATGTAAATTTCCACCTTTATATAGTGTAAAAAGACATCCTGAAGCCTGGGCAGCCATTAATTTGATTGTCCAATGTTTCCCTTATGAGATAATGCCTCTCATAGCAAATGTGTACAGCGCGAGCTGAAAATGCATTTACAGCACTAAAAAAACAAACTTTTATAACAGCTAAACCAAACGTTTCCAATGTAAATTTCCACCTTTATATAGTGTAAAAAGACATCCTGAAGCCTGGGCAGTCATTAATTTGATTGTCCAATATTTCCCTTATGAGATAATGCCTCTCATAGCAAATGTGTACAGCGCGAGCTGAAAATGCATTTACAGCACTAAAAAACCAAACTTTTATAACAGCTAAACCAAACGTTTCCAATGTAAATTTCCACCTTTATATAGTGTAGAAAGGCATCCTGAAGCCTGGAAAGTCATTAATTTGATTGTCCAGTATTTCCTTCATGAGATATTGCAACACTTAGAAAAAGTGTACAGCGCCAGCAGACAATGAATTTTCAGCACTAAAAAAAACGAAACTTCATTAACAGCTAAACCAAACGTTTCCAATGTAAATTTCCACCTTTATATAGTGTAGAAAGGCATCCTGAAGCCTGGAAAGTCATTAATTTGATTGTCCAGTATTTCCTTCATGAGATATTGCAACACTTAGAAAAAGTGTACAGCGCCAGCAGACAATGAATTTTCAGCACTAAAAAAACGAAACTTCATTAACAGCTAAACCAAACGTTTCCAATGTAAATTTCCACATTTATAGAGTGTAAAAAGGCATCCTGAAGCCTGGGAAGTCATTAATTTGATTGTCCAGTATTTCCCTTATGAGATAATGCCTCACATAGCAAATGTGTACAGTGCGAGCTGAAAATGCATTTTCAGCACTAAAAAACCAAACTTTTATAACAGCTAAACCAAACGTTTCCAATGTAAATTTCCACCTTTATATAGTGTAAAAAGACATCCTGAAGCCTGGGCAGTCATTAATTTGATTGTCCAATATTTCCCTTATGAGATAATGCCTCTCATAGCAAATGTGTACAGCGCGAGCTGAAAATGCATTTACAGCACTAAAAAACCAAACTTTTATAACAGCTAAACCAAACGTTTCAAATGTAAATTTCCACCTTTATATAGTGTAAAAGACATCCTGAAGCCTGGGCAGTCATTAATTTGATTGTCCAGTATTTCCCTTATGAGATAATGCCTCACATAGCAAATGTGGACAGTGCGAGCTGAAAATGCATTTTCAGCACTAAAAAAACCAAACTTTTATAACAGCTAAACCAAACGTTTCCAATGTAAATTTCCACCTTTATATAGTGTAAAAAGACATCCTGAAGCCTGGGCAGTCATTATTTGATTGTCCAATATTTCCCTTATGAGATAATGCCTCTCATAGCAAATGTGTACAGCGCGAGCTGAAAATGCATTTACAGCACTAAAAAACCAAACTTTTATAACAGCTAAACCAAACGTTTCCAATGTACATTTCCACCTTTATATAGTGTAGAAAGGCATCCTGAAGCCTGGAAAGTCATTAATTTGATTGTCCAGTATTTCCTTCATGAGATATTGCAACACTTAGAAAAAGTGTACAGCGCCAGCAGACAATGAATTTTCAGCACTAAAAAAACGAAACTTCATTAACAGCTAAACTAAACGTTTCCAATGTAAATTTCCACCCTTATATAGTGTAAAAAGACATCCTGAAGCCTGGGCAGTCATTAATTTGATTGTCCAATATTTCCCTTATGAGATAATGCCTCTCATAGCAAATGTGTACAGCGCGAGCTGAAAATGCATTTACAGCACTAAAAAACCAAACTTTTATAACAGCTAAACCAAACGTTTCCAATGTAAATTTCCACCTTTATATAGTGTAGAAAGGCATCCTGAAGCCTGGAAAGTCATTAATTTGATTGTCCAGTATTTCCTTCATGAGATATTGCAACACTTAGAAAAAGTGTACAGCGCCAGCAGACAATGAATTTTCAGCACTAAAAAAACGAAACTTCATTAACAGCTAAACCAAACGTTTCCAATGTAATTTTCCACATTTATAGAGTGTAAAAAGGCATCCTGAAGCCTGGGAAGTCATTAATTTGATTGTCCAGTATTTCCCTTATGAGATATTGCCTCACATAGCAAATGTGTACAGTGCGAGCTGAAAATGCATTTACAGCACTAAAAAAACAAACTATTTATAACAGCTAAACCAAACGTTTCCAATGTAAATTTCCACCTTTATATAGTGTAGAAAGGCATCCTGAAGCCTGGAAAGTCATTAATTTGATTGTCCAGTATTTCCTTCATGAGATATTGCAACACTTAGAAAAAGTGTACAGCGCCAGCAGACAATGAATTTTCAGCACTAAAAAAACGAAACTTCATTAACAGCTAAACTAAACGTTTCCAATGTAAATTTCCACCTTTATATAGTGTAAAAATACATCCTGAAGCCTGGGCAGCCATTAATTTGATTGTCCAATATTTCCCTTATGAGATAATGCCTCTCATAGCAAATGTGTACAGCGCGAGTTGAAAATGCATTTACAGCACTAAAAAAACAAACTTTTATAACAGCTAAACCAAACGTTTCCAATGTAAATTTCCACCTTTATATAGTGTAAAAAGACATCCTGAAGCCTGGGCAGTCATTAATTTGATTGTCCAATATTTCCCTTATGAGATAATGCCTCTCATAGCAAATGTGTACAGCGCGAGCTGAAAATGCATTTACAGCACTAAAAAAACAAACTTTTATAACAGCTAAACCAAACGTTTCCAATGTAAATTTCCACCTTTATATAGTGTAGAAAGGCATCCTGAAGCCTGGAAAGTCATTAATTTGATTGTCCAGTATTTCCTTCATGAGATATTGCAACACTTAGAAAAAGTGTACAGCGCCAGCAGACAATGAATTTTCAGCACTAAAAAAAACGAAACTTCATTAACAGCTAAACCAAACGTTTCCAATGTAAATTTCCACCTTTATATAGTGTAGAAAGGCATCCTGAAGCCTGGAAAGTCATTAATTTGATTGTCCAGTATTTCCTTCATGAGATATTGCAACACTTAGAAAAAGTGTACAGCGCCAGCAGACAATGAATTTTCAGCACTAAAAAAACGAAACTTCATTAACAGCTAAACCAAACGTTTCCAATGTAAATTTCCACATTTATAGAGTGTAAAAAGGCATCCTGAAGCCTGGGAAGTCATTAATTTGATTGTCCAGTATTTCCCTTATGAGATAATGCCTCACATAGCAAATGTGTACAGTGCGAGCTGAAAATGCATTTTCAGCACTAAAAAACCAAACTTTTATAACAGCTAAACCAAACGTTTCCAATGTAAATTTCCACCTTTATATAGTGTAAAAAGACATCCTGAAGCCTGGGCAGTCATTAATTTGATTGTCCAATATTTCCCTTATGAGATAATGCCTCTCATAGCAAATGTGTACAGCGCGAGCTGAAAATGCATTTACAGCACTAAAAAACCAAACTTTTATAACAGCTAAACCAAACGTTTCCAATGTAAATTTCCACCTTTATATAGTGTAAAAAGGCATCCTGAAGCCTGGAAAGTCTTTAATTTGATTGTCCAGTATTTCCTTCATGAGATATTGCAACACTTAGAAAAAGTGTACAGCGCCAGCAGACAATGAATTTCCAGCACTAAAAAAACGAAACTTCATTAACAGCTAAACTAAACGTTTCCAATGTAAATTTCCACCTTTATATAGTGTAAAAAGACATCCTGAAGCCTGGGCAGTCATTAATTTGATTGTCCAATATTTCCCTTATGAGATAATGCCTCTCATAGCAAATGTGTACAGCGCGAGCTGAAAATGCATTTACAGCACTAAAAAACCAAACTTTTATAACAGCTAAACCAAACGTTTCCAATGTAAATTTCCACCTTTATATAGTGTAGAAAGGCATCCTGAAGCCTGGAAAGTCATTAATTTGATTGTCCAGTATTTCCTTCATGAGATATTGCAACACTTAGAAAAAGTGTACAGCGCCAGCAGACAATGAATTTTCAGCACTAAAAAAACGAAACTTCATTAACAGCTAAACCAAACGTTTCCAATGTAAATTTCCACATTTATAGAGTGTAAAAAGGCATCCTGAAGCCTGGGAAGTCATTAATTTGATTGTCCAGTATTTCCCTTATGAGATAATGCCTCACATAGCAAATGTGTACAGTGCGAGCTGAAAATGCATTTTCAGCACTAAAAAACCAAACTTTTATAACAGCTAAACCAAACGTTTCCAATGTAAATTTCCACCTTTATATAGTGTAAAAAGACATCCTGAAGCCTGGGCAGTCATTAATTTGATTGTCCAGTATTTCCCTTATGAGATAATGCCTCACATAGCAAATGTGTACAGCGCGAGCTGAAAATGCATTTACAGCACTAAAAAAACAAACTTTTATAACAGCTAAACCAAACGTTTCCAATGTAAATTTCCACATTTATAGAGTGTAAAAATGCATCCTGAAGCCTGGGAAGTCATTAATTTGATTGTCCAGTATTTCCCTTATGAGATAATGCCTCACATAGCAAATGTGTACAGTGCGAGCTGAAAATGCATTTACAGCACTAAAAAAACAAACTATTTATAACAGCTAAACCAAACGTTTCCAATGTAAATTTCCACCTTTATATAGTGTAGAAAGGCATCTGAAGCCTGGAAAGTCATTAATTTGATTGTCCAGTATTTCCTTCATGAGATATTGCAACACTTAGAAAAAGTGTACAGCGCCAGCAGACAATGAATTTTCAGCACTAAAAAAACGAAACTTCATTAACAGCTAAACTAAACGTTTCCAATGTAAATTTCCACCTTTATATAGTGTAAAAAGACATCCTGAAGCCTGGGCAGCCATTAATTTGATTGTCCAATGTTTCCCTTATGAGATAATGCCTCTCATAGCAAATGTGTACAGCGCGAGCTGAAAATGCATTTACAGCACTAAAAAAACAAACTTTTATAACAGCTAAACCAAACGTTTCCAATGTAAATTTCCACCTTTATATAGTGTAAAAAGACATCCTGAAGCCTGGGCAGTCATTAATTTGATTGTCCAATATTTCCCTTATGAGATAATGCCTCTCATAGCAAATGTGTACAGCGCGAGCTGAAAATGCATTTACAGCACTAAAAAACCAAACTTTTATAACAGCTAAACCAAACGTTTCCAATGTAAATTTCCACCTTTATATAGTGTAGAAAGGCATCCTGAAGCCTGGAAAGTCATTAATTTGATTGTCCAGTATTTCCTTCATGAGATATTGCAACACTTAGAAAAAGTGTACAGCGCCAGCAGACAATGAATTTTCAGCACTAAAAAAAACGAAACTTCATTAACAGCTAAACCAAACGTTTCCAATGTAAATTTCCACCTTTATATAGTGTAGAAAGGCATCCTGAAGCCTGGAAAGTCATTAATTTGATTGTCCAGTATTTCCTTCATGAGATATTGCAACACTTAGAAAAAGTGTACAGCGCCAGCAGACAATGAATTTTCAGCACTAAAAAAACGAAACTTCATTAACAGCTAAACCAAACGTTTCCAATGTAAATTTCCACATTTATAGAGTGTAAAAAGGCATCCTGAAGCCTGGGAAGTCATTAATTTGATTGTCCAGTATTTCCCTTATGAGATAATGCCTCACATAGCAAATGTGTACAGTGCGAGCTGAAAATGCATTTTCAGCACTAAAAAACCAAACTTTTATAACAGCTAAACCAAACGTTTCCAATGTAAATTTCCACCTTTATATAGTGTAAAAAGACATCCTGAAGCCTGGGCAGTCATTAATTTGATTGTCCAATATTTCCCTTATGAGATAATGCCTCTCATAGCAAATGTGTACAGCGCGAGCTGAAAATGCATTTACAGCACTAAAAAACCAAACTTTTATAACAGCTAAACCAAACGTTTCAAATGTAAATTTCCACCTTTATATAGTGTAAAAAGACATCCTGAAGCCTGGGCAGTCATTAATTTGATTGTCCAGTATTTCCCTTATGAGATAATGCCTCACATAGCAAATGTGGACAGTGCGAGCTGAAAATGCATTTTCAGCACTAAAAAAACCAAACTTTTATAACAGCTAAACCAAACGTTTCCAATGTAAATTTCCACCTTTATATAGTGTAAAAAGACATCCTGAAGCCTGGGCAGTCATTAATTTGATTGTCCAATATTTCCCTTATGAGATAATGCCTCTCATAGCAAATGTGTACAGCGCGAGCTGAAAATGCATTTACAGCACTAAAAAACCAAACTTTTATAACAGCTAAACCAAACGTTTCCAATGTACATTTCCACGTTTATATAGTGTAGAAAGGCATCCTGAAGCCTGGAAAGTCATTAATTTGATTGTCCAGTATTTCCTTCATGAGATATTGCAACACTTAGAAAAAGTGTACAGCGCCAGCAGACAATGAATTTTCAGCACTAAAAAAACGAAACTTCATTAACAGCTAAACTAAACGTTTCCAATGTAAATTTCCACCCTTATATAGTGTAAAAAGACATCCTGAAGCCTGGGCAGTCATTAATTTGATTGTCCAATATTTCCCTTATGAGATAATGCCTCTCATAGCAAATGTGTACAGCGCGAGCTGAAAATGCATTTACAGCACTAAAAAACCAAACTTTTATAACAGCTAAACCAAACGTTTCCAATGTAAATTTCCACCTTTATATAGTGTAGAAAGGCATCCTGAAGCCTGGAAAGTCATTAATTTGATTGTCCAGTATTTCCTTCATGAGATATTGCAACACTTAGAAAAAGTGTACAGCGCCAGCAGACAATGAATTTTCAGCACTAAAAAAACGAAACTTCATTAACAGCTAAACCAAACGTTTCCAATGTAATTTTCCACATTTATAGAGTGTAAAAAGGCATCCTGAAGCCTGGGAAGTCATTAATTTGATTGTCCAGTATTTCCCTTATGAGATAATGCCTCACATAGCAAATGTGTACAGTGCGAGCTGAAAATGCATTTACAGCACTAAAAAAACAAACTATTTATAACAGCTAAACCAAACGTTTCCAATGTAAATTTCCACCTTTATATAGTGTAGAAAGGCATCCTGAAGCCTGGAAAGTCATTAATTTGATTGTCCAGTATTTCCTTCATGAGATATTGCAACACTTAGAAAAAGTGTACAGCGCCAGCAGACAATGAATTTTCAGCACTAAAAAAACGAAACTTCATTAACAGCTAAACTAAACGTTTCCAATGTAAATTTCCACCTTTATATAGTGTAAAAATACATCCTGAAGCCTGGGCAGCCATTAATTTGATTGTCCAATATTTCCCTTATGAGATAATGCCTCTCATAGCAAATGTGTACAGCGCGAGCTGAAAATGCATTTACAGCACTAAAAAAACAAACTTTTATAACAGCTAAACCAAACGTTTCCAATGTAAATTTCCACCTTTATATAGTGTAAAAAGACACCCTGAAGCCTGGGCAGTCATTAATTTGATTGTCCAATATTTCCCTTATGAGATAATGCCTCTCATAGCAAATGTGTACAGCGCGAGCTGAAAATGCATTTACAGCACTAAAAAAACAAACTTTTATAACAGCTAAACCAAACGTTTCCAATGTAAATTTCCACCTTTATATAGTGTAGAAAGGCATCCTGAAGCCTGGAAAGTCATTAATTTGATTGTCCAGTATTTCCTTCATGAGATATTGCAACACTTAGAAAAAGTGTACAGCGCCAGCAGACAATGAATTTTCAGCACTAAAAAAAACGAAACTTCATTAACAGCTAAACCAAACGTTTCCAATGTAAATTTCCACCTTTATATAGTGTAGAAAGGCATCCTGAAGCCTGGAAAGTCATTAATTTGATTGTCCAGTATTTCCTTCATGAGATATTGCAACACTTAGAAAAAGTGTACAGCGCCAGCAGACAATGAATTTTCAGCACTAAAAAAACGAAACTTCATTAACAGCTAAACCAAACGTTTCCAATGTAAATTTCCACATTTATAGAGTGTAAAAAGGCATCCTGAAGCCTGGGAAGTCATTAATTTGATTGTCCAGTATTTCCCTTAGGAGATAATGCCTCACATAGCAAATGTGTACAGTGCGAGCTGAAAATGCATTTTCAGCACTAAAAAAACAAACTTTTATAACAGCTAAACCAAACGTTTCCAATGTAAATTTCCACCTTTATATAGTGTAAAAAGACATCCTGAAGCCTGGGCAGTCATTAATTTGATTGTCCAATATTTCCCTTATGAGATAATGCCTCTCATAGCAAATGTGTACAGCGCGAGCTGAAAATGCATTTACAGCACTAAAAAACCAAACTTTTATAACAGCTAAACCAAACGTTTCAAATGTAAATTTCCACCTTTATATAGTGTAGAAAGGCATCCTGAAGCCTGGAAAGTCATTAATTTGATTGTCCAGTATTTCCTTCATGAGATATTGCAACACTTAGAAAAAGTGTACAGCGCCAGCAGACAATGAATTTTCAGCACTAAAAAAACGAAACTTCATTAACAGCTAAACCAAACGTTTCCAATGTAAATTTCCACATTTATAGAGTGTAAAAAGGCATCCTGAAGCCTGGGCAGTCATTAATTTGATTGTCCAGTATTTCCCTTATGAGATAATGCCTCACATAGCAAATGTGTACAGTGCGAGCTGAAAATGCATTTTCAGCACTAAAAAACCAAACTTTTATAACAGCTAAACCAAACGTTTCCAATGTAAATTTCCACCTTTATATAGTGTAAAAAGACATCCTGAAGCCTGGGCAGTCATTAATTTGATTATCCAGTATTTCCCTTATGAGATAATGCCTCACATAGCAAATGTGTACAGTGCGAGCTGAAAATGCATTTTCAGCACTAAAAAAAACAAACTTTTATAACAGCTAAACCAAACGTTTCCAATGTAAATTTCCACCTTTATATAGTGTAGAAAGGCATCCTGAAGCCTGGAAAGTCATTAATTTGATTGTCAAGTATTTCCTTCATGAGATATTGCAACACTTAGAAAAAGTGTACAGCGCCAGCAGACAATGAATTTTCAGCACTAAAAAAACGAAACTTCATTAACAGCTAAACCAAACGTTTCCAATGTAAATTTCCACATTTATAGAGTGTAAAAAGGCATCCTGAAGCCTGGGAAGTCATTAATTTGATTGTCCAGTATTTCCCTTATGAGATAATGCCTCACATAGCAAATGTGTACAGTGCGAGCTGAAAATGCATTTACAGCACTAAAAAAACAAACTTTTATAACAGCTAAACGAAACGTTTCCAATGTAAATTTCCACCTTTATATAGTGTAGAAAGGCATCCTGAAGCCTGGAAAGTCATTAATTTGATTGTCCAGTATTTCCTTCATGAGATATTGCAACACTTAGAAAAAGTGTACAGCGCCAGCAGACAATGAATTTTCAGCACTAAATAAACGAAACTTCATTAACAGCTAAAGTAAACGTTTCCAATGTAAATTTCCACCTTTATATAGTGTAAAAAGACATCCTGAAGCCTGGGCAGTCATTAATTTGATTGTCCAATATTTCCCTTATGAGATAATGCCTCTCATAGCAAATGTGTACAGTGCGAGCTGAAAATGCATTTACAGCACTAAAAAAACAAACTTTTATAACAGCTAAACCAAACGTTTCCAATGTAAATTTCCACCTTTATATAGTGTAAAAAGACATCCTGAAGCCTGGGCAGTCATTAATTTGATTGTCCAATATTTCCCTTATGAGATAATGCCTCTCATAGCAAATGTGTACAGCGCGAGCTGAAAATGCATTTACAGCACTAAAAAACCAAACTTTTATAACAGCTAAACCAAACGTTTCCAATGTAAATTTCCACCTTTATATAGTGTAGAAAGGCATCCTGAAGCCTGGAAAGTCATTAATTTGATTGTCCAGTATTTCCTTCATGAGATATTGCAACACTTAGAAAAAGTGTACAGCGCCAGCAGACAATGAATTTTCAGCACTAAAAAAAACGAAACTTCATTAACAGCTAAACCAAACGTTTCCAATGTAAATTTCCACATTTATAGAGTGTAAAAAGGCATCCTGAAGCCTGGGAAGTCATTAATTTGATTGTCCAGTATTTCCCTTATGAGATAATGCCTCACATAGCAAATGTGTACAGTGCGAGCTGAAAATGCATTTACAGCACTAAAAAAACAAACTTTTATAACAGCTAAACCAAACGTTTCCAATGTAAATTTCCACCTTTATATAGTGTAGAAAGGCATCCTGAAGCCTGGAAAGTCATTAATTTGATTGTCCAGTATTTCCTTCATGAGATATTGCAACACTTAGAAAAAGTGTACAGCGCCAGCAGACAATGAATTTTCAGCACTAAATAAACGAAACTTCATTAACAGCTAAAGTAAACGTTTCCAATGTAAATTTCCACCTTTATATAGTGTAAAAAGACATCCTGAAGCCTGGGCAGTCATTAATTTGATTGTCCAATATTTCCCTTATGAGATAATGCCTCTCATAGCAAATGTGTACAGTGCGAGCTGAAAATGCATTTACAGCACTAAAAAAACAAACTTTTATAACAGCTAAACCAAACGTTTCCAATGTAAATTTCCACCTTTATATAGTGTAAAAAGACATCCTGAAGCCTGGGCAGTCATTAATTTGATTGTCCAATATTTCCCTTATGAGATAATGCCTCTCATAGCAAATGTGTACAGCGCGAGCTGAAAATGCATTTACAGCACTAAAAAACCAAACTTTTATAACAGCTAAACCAAACGTTTCCAATGTAAATTTCCACCTTTATATAGTGTAGAAAGGCATCCTGAAGCCTGGAAAGTCATTAATTTGATTGTCCAGTATTTCCTTCATGAGATATTGCAACACTTAGAAAAAGTGTACAGCGCCAGCAGACAATGAATTTTCAGCACTAAAAAAAACGAAACTTCATTAACAGCTAAACCAAACGTTTCCAATGTAAATTTCCACATTTATAGAGTGTAAAAAGGCATCCTGAAGCCTGGGAAGTCATTAATTTGATTGTCCAGTATTTCCCTTATGAGATAATGCCTCTCATTGCAAATGTGTACAGCGCGAGCTGAAAATGCATTTTCAGCACTAAAAAACCAAACTTTTATAACACCTAAACCAAACGTTTCCAATGTAAATTTCCTCCTTTATATAGTGTAAAAAGACATCCTGAAGCCTGGGCAGTCATTAATTTGATTGTCCAATATTTCCCTTATGAGATAATGCCTCTCATAGCAAATGTGTACAGCGCGAGCTGAAAATGCATTTACAGCACTAAAAAACCAAACTTTTATAAAAGCTAAACCAAACGTTTCCAATGTAAATTTCCACCTTTATATAGTGTAGAAAGGCATCCTGAAGCCTGGAAAGTCATTAATTTGATTGTCCAGTATTTCCTTCATGAGATATTGCAACATTTAGAAAAAGTGTACAGCGCCAGCAGACAATGAATTTTCAGCACTAAAAAAACGAAACTTCATTAACAGCTAAACTAAACGTTTCCAATGTAAATTTCCACCTTTATATAGTGTAAAAAGACATCCTGAAGCCCGGGCAGCCATTAATTTGATTGTCCAATATTTCCCTTATGAGATAATGCCTCTCATAGCAAATGTGTACAGCGCGAGCTGAAAATGCATTTACAGCACTAAAAAACCAAACTTTTATAACAGCTAAACCAAACGTTTCCAATGTAAATTTCCACCTTTATATAGTGTAAAAAGACATCCTGAAGCCTGGGCAGTCATTAATTTGATTGTCCAATATTTCCCTTATGAGATAATGCCTCTCATAGCAAATGTGTACAGCGCGAGCTGAAAATGCATTTACAGCACTAAAAAAACAAACTTTTATAACAGCTAAACCAAACGTTTCCAATGTAAATTTCCACCTTTATATAGTGTAGAAAGGCATCCTGAAGCCTGGAAAGTCATTAATTTGATTGTCCAGTATTTCCTTCATGAGATATTGCAACACTTAGAAAACGTGTACAGCGCCAGCAGACAATGAATTTTCAGCACTAAAAAAACGAAACTTCATTAACAGCTAAACTAAATGTTTCCAATGTAAATTTCCACCTTTATATAGTGTAAAAAGACATCCTGAAGCCTGGGCAGTCATTAATTTGATTGTCCAATATTTCCCTTATGAGATAATGCCTCTCATAGCAAATGTGTACAGCGCGAGCTGAAAATGCATTTACAGCACTAAAAAACCAAACTTTTATAACAGCTAAACCAAACGTTTCCAATGTAAATTTCCACCTTTATATAGTGTAAAAATGCATCCTGAAGCCTGGAAAGTCTTTAATTTGATTGTCCAGTATTTCCTTCATGAGATATTGCAACACTTAGAAAAAGTGTACAGCGCCAGCAGACAATGAATTTCCAGCACTAAAAAAACGAAACTTCATTAACAGCTAAACTAAACGTTTCCAATGTAAATTTCCACCTTTATATAGTGTAAAAAGACATCCTGAAGCCTGGGCAGTCATTAATTTGATTGTCCAATATTTCCCTTATGAGATAATGCCTCTCATAGCAAATGTGTACAGCGCGAGCTGAAAATGCATTTACAGCACTAAAAAACCAAACTTTTATAACAGCTAAACCAAACGTTTCCAATGTAAATTTCCACCTTTATATAGTGTAGAAAGGCATCCTGAAGCCTGGAAAGTCATTAATTTGATTGTCCAGTATTTCCTTCATGAGATATTGCAACACTTAGAAAAAGTGTACAGCGCCAGCAGACAATGAATTTTCAGCACTAAAAAAACGAAACTTCATTAACAGCTAAACCAAACGTTTCCAATGTAAATTTCCACATTTATAGAGTGTAAAAATGCATCCTGAAGCCTGGGAAGTCATTAATTTGATTGTCCAGTATTTCCCTTATGAGATAATGCCTCACATAGCAAATGTGTACAGTGCGAGCTGAAAATGCATTTTCAGCACTAAAAAACCAAACTTTTATAACAGCTAAACCAAACGTTTCCAATGTAAATTTCCACCTTTATATAGTGTAAAAAGACATCCTGAAGCCTGGGCAGTCATTAATTTGATTGTCCAATATTTCCCTTATGAGATAATGCCTCTCATAGCAAATGTGTACAGCGCGAGCTGAAAATGCATTTACAGCACTAAAAAACCAAACTTTTATAACAGCTAAACCACACGTTTCCAATGTAAATTTCCACCTTTATATAGTGTAGAAAGGCATCCTGAAGCCTGGAAAGTCATTAATTTGATTGTCCAGTATTTCCTTCATGAGATATTGCAACACTTAGAAAAAGTGTACAGCGCCAGTAGACAATGAATTTTCAGCACTAAAAAAACGAAACTTCATTAACAGCTAAACTAAACGTTTCCAATGTAAATTTCCACCTTTATATAGTGTAAAAAGACATCCTGAAGCCTGGGCAGTCATTAATTTGATTGTCCAATATTTCCCTTATGAGATAATGCCTCTCATAGCAAATGTGTACAGCGCGAGCTGAAAATGCATTTACAGCACTAAAAAACCAAACTTTTATAACAGCTAAACCAAACGTTTCCAATGTAAATTTCCACCTTTATATAGTGTAGAAAGGCATCCTGAAGCCTGGAAAGTCATTAATTTGATTGTCCAGTATTTCCTTCATGAGATATTGCAACACTTAGAAAAAGTGTACAGCGCCAGTAGACAATGAATTTTCAGCACTAAAAAAACGAAACTTCATTAACAGCTAAACCAAACGTTTCCAATGTAAATTTCCACATTTATAGAGTGTAAAAAGACATCCTGAAGCCTGGGCAGTCATTAATTTGATTGTCCAGTATTTCCCTTATGAGATAATGCCTCACATAGCAAATGTGTACAGTGCGAGCTGAAAATGCATTTTCAGCACTAAAAAACCAAACTTTTATAACAGCTAAACCAAACGTTTCCAATGTAAATTTCCACCTTTATATAGTGTAAAAAGACATCCTGAAGCCTGGGCAGTCATTAATTTGATTATCCAGTATTTCCCTTATGAGATAATGCCTCACATAGCAAATGTGTACAGTGCGAGCTGAAAATGCATTTTCAGCACTAAAAAAAACAAACTTTTATAACAGCTAAACCAAACGTTTCCAATGTAAATTTCCACCTTTATATAGTGTAGAAAGGCATCCTGAAGCCTGGAAAGTCATTAATTTGATTGTCAAGTATTTCCTTCATGAGATATTGCAACACTTAGAAAAAGTGTACAGCGCCAGCAGACAATGAATTTTCAGCACTAAAAAAACGAAACTTCATTAACAGCTAAACCAAACGTTTCCAATGTAAATTTCCACATTTATAGAGTGTAAAAAGGCATCCTGAAGCCTGGGAAGTCATTAATTTGATTGTCCAGTATTTCCCTTATGAGATAATGCCTCACATAGCAAATGTGTACAGTGCGAGCTGAAAATGCATTTACAGCACTAAAAAAACAAACTTTTATAACAGCTAAACGAAACGTTTCCAATGTAAATTTCCACCTTTATATAGTGTAGAAAGGCATCCTGAAGCCTGGAAAGTCATTAATTTGATTGTCCAGTATTTCCTTCATGAGATATTGCAACACTTAGAAAAAGTGTACAGCGCCAGCAGACAATGAATTTTCAGCACTAAATAAACGAAACTTCATTAACAGCTAAAGTAAACGTTTCCAATGTAAATTTCCACCTTTATATAGTGTAAAAAGACATCCTGAAGCCTGGGCAGTCATTAATTTGATTGTCCAATATTTCCCTTATGAGATAATGCCTCTCATAGCAAATGTGTACAGTGCGAGCTGAAAATGCATTTACAGCACTAAAAAAACAAACTTTTATAACAGCTAAACCAAACGTTTCCAATGTAAATTTCCACCTTTATATAGTGTAAAAAGACATCCTGAAGCCTGGGCAGTCATTAATTTGATTGTCCAATATTTCCCTTATGAGATAATGCCTCTCATAGTAAATGTGTACAGCGCGAGCTGAAAATGCATTTACAGCACTAAAAAACCAAACTTTTATAACAGCTAAACCAAACGTTTCCAATGTAAATTTCCACCTTTATATAGTGTAGACAGGCATCCTGAAGCCTGGAAAGTCATTAATTTGATTGTATAGTATTTCCTTCATGAGATATTGCAACACTTAGAAAAAGTGTACAGCGCCAGCAGACAATGAATTTTCAGCACTAAAAAAAACGAAACTTCATTAACAGCTAAACCAAACGTTTCCAATGTAAATTTCCACATTTATAGAGTGTAAAAAGGCATCCTGAAGCCTGGGAAGTCATTAATTTGATTGTCCAGTATTTCCCTTATGAGATAATGCCTCACATAGCAAATGTGTACAGTGCGAGCTGAAAATGCATTTACAGCACTAAAAAAACAAACTTTTATAACAGCTAAACCAAACGTTTCCAATGTAAATTTCCACCTTTATATAGTGTAGAAAGGCATCCTGAAGCCTGGAAAGTCATTAATTTGATTGTCCAGTATTTCCTTCATGAGATATTGCAACACTTAGAAAAAGTGTACAGCGCCAGCAGACAATGAATTTTCAGCACTAAATAAACGAAACTTCATTAACAGCTAAAGTAAACGTTTCCAATGTAAATTTCCACCTTTATATAGTGTAAAAAGACATCCTGAAGCCTGGGCAGTCATTAATTTGATTGTCCAATATTTCCCTTATGAGATAATGCCTCTCATAGCAAATGTGTACAGTGCGAGCTGAAAATGCATTTACAGCACTAAAAAAACAAACTTTTATAACAGCTAAACCAAACGTTTCCAATGTAAATTTCCACCTTTATATAGTGTAAAAAGACATCCTGAAGCCTGGGCAGTCATTAATTTGATTGTCCAATATTTCCCTTATGAGATAATGCCTCTCATAGCAAATGTGTACAGCGCGAGCTGAAAATGCATTTACAGCACTAAAAAAACAAACTTTTATAACAGCTAAACCAAACGTTTCCAATGTAAATTTCCACCTTTATATAGTGTAGAAAGGCATCCTGAAGCCTGGAAAGTCATTAATTTGATTGTCCAGTATTTCCTTCATGAGATATTGCAACACTTAGAAAACGTGTACAGCGCCAGCAGACAATGAATTTTCAGCACTAAAAAAACGAAACTTCATTAACAGCTAAACTAAATGTTTCCAATGTAAATTTCCACCTTTATATAGTGTAAAAAGACATCCTGAAGCCTGGGCAGTCATTAATTTGATTGTCCAATATTTCCCTTATGAGATAATGCCTCTCATAGCAAATGTGTACAGCGCGAGCTGAAAATGCATTTACAGCACTAAAAAACCAAACTTTTATAACAGCTAAACCAAACGTTTCCAATGTAAATTTCCACCTTTATATAGTGTAAAAAGGCATCCTGAAGCCTGGAAAGTCTTTAATTTGATTGTCCAGTATTTCCTTCATGAGATATTGCAACACTTAGAAAAAGTGTACAGCGCCAGCAGACAATGAATTTCCAGCACTAAAAAAACGAAACTTCATTAACAGCTAAACTAAACGTTTCCAATGTAAATTTCCACCTTTATATAGTGTAAAAAGACATCCTGAAGCCTGGGCAGTCATTAATTTGATTGTCCAATATTTCCCTTATGAGATAATGCCTCTCATAGCAAATGTGTACAGCGCGAGCTGAAAATGCATTTACAGCACTAAAAAACCAAACTTTTATAACAGCTAAACCAAACGTTTCCAATGTAAATTTCCACCTTTATATAGTGTAGAAAGGCATCCTGAAGCCTGGAAAGTCATTAATTTGATTGTCCAGTATTTCCTTCATGAGATATTGCAACACTTAGAAAAAGTGTACAGCGCCAGCAGACAATGAATTTTCAGCACTAAAAAAACGAAACTTCATTAACAGCTAAACCAAACGTTTCCAATGTAAATTTCCACATTTATAGAGTGTAAAAAGGCATCCTGAAGCCTGGGAAGTCATTAATTTGATTGTCCAGTATTTCCCTTATGAGATAATGCCTCACATAGCAAATGTGTACAGTGCGAGCTGAAAATGCATTTTCAGCACTAAAAAACCAAACTTTTATAACAGCTAAACCAAACGTTTCCAATGTAAATTTCCACCTTTATATAGTGTAAAAAGACATCCTGAAGCCTGGGCAGTCATTAATTTGATTGTCCAGTATTTCCCTTATGAGATAATGCCTCACATAGCAAATGTGTACAGCGCGAGCTGAAAATGCATTTACAGCACTAAAAAAACAAACTTTTATAACAGCTAAACCAAACGTTTCCAATGTAAATTTCCACATTTATAGAGTGTAAAAATGCATCCTGAAGCCTGGGAAGTCATTAATTTGATTGTCCAGTATTTCCCTTATGAGATAATGCCTCACATAGCAAATGTGTACAGTGCGAGCTGAAAATGCATTTTCAGCACTAAAAAACCAAACTTTTATAACAGCTAAACCAAACGTTTCCAATGTAAATTTCCACCTTTATATAGTGTAAAAAGACATCCTGAAGCCTGGGCAGTCATTAATTTGATTGTCCAATATTTCCCTTATGAGATAATGCCTCTCATAGCAAATGTGTACAGCGCGAGCTGAAAATGCATTTACAGCACTAAAAAACCAAACTTTTATAACAGCTAAACCACACGTTTCCAATGTAAATTTCCACCTTTATATAGTGTAGAAAGGCATCCTGAAGCCTGGAAAGTCATTAATTTGATTGTCCAGTATTTCCTTCATGAGATATTGCAACACTTAGAAAAAGTGTACAGCGCCAGTAGACAATGAATTTTCAGCACTAAAAAAACGAAACTTCATTAACAGCTAAACTAAACGTTTCCAATGTAAATTTCCACCTTTATATAGTGTAAAAAGACATCCTGAAGCCTGGGCAGTCATTAATTTGATTGTCCAATATTTCCCTTATGAGATAATGCCTCTCATAGCAAATGTGTACAGCGCGAGCTGAAAATGCATTTACAGCACTAAAAAACCAAACTTTTATAACAGCTAAACCAAACGTTTCCAATGTAAATTTCCACCTTTATATAGTGTAGAAAGGCATCCTGAAGCCTGGAAAGTCATTAATTTGATTGTCCAGTATTTCCTTCATGAGATATTGCAACACTTAGAAAAAGTGTACAGCGCCAGTAGACAATGAATTTTCAGCACTAAAAAAACGAAACTTCATTAACAGCTAAACCAAACGTTTCCAATGTAAATTTCCACATTTATAGAGTGTAAAAAGACATCCTGAAGCCTGGGCAGTCATTAATTTGATTGTCCAGTATTTCCCTTATGAGATAATGCCTCACATAGCAAATGTGTACAGTGCGAGCTGAAAATGCATTTTCAGCACTAAAAAACCAAACTTTTATAACAGCTAAACCAAACGTTTCCAATGTAAATTTCCACCTTTATATAGTGTAAAAAGACATCCTGAAGCCTGGGCAGTCATTAATTTGATTATCCAGTATTTCCCTTATGAGATAATGCCTCACATAGCAAATGTGTACAGTGCGAGCTGAAAATGCATTTTCAGCACTAAAAAAAACAAACTTTTATAACAGCTAAACCAAACGTTTCCAATGTAAATTTCCACCTTTATATAGTGTAGAAAGGCATCCTGAAGCCTGGAAAGTCATTAATTTGATTGTCAAGTATTTCCTTCATGAGATATTGCAACACTTAGAAAAAGTGTACAGCGCCAGCAGACAATGAATTTTCAGCACTAAAAAAACGAAACTTCATTAACAGCTAAACCAAACGTTTCCAATGTAAATTTCCACATTTATAGAGTGTAAAAAGGCATCCTGAAGCCTGGGAAGTCATTAATTTGATTGTCCAGTATTTCCCTTATGAGATAATGCCTCACATAGCAAATGTGTACAGTGCGAGCTGAAAATGCATTTACAGCACTAAAAAAACAAACTTTTATAACAGCTAAACGAAACGTTTCCAATGTAAATTTCCACCTTTATATAGTGTAGAAAGGCATCCTGAAGCCTGGAAAGTCATTAATTTGATTGTCCAGTATTTCCTTCATGAGATATTGCAACACTTAGAAAAAGTGTACAGCGCCAGCAGACAATGAATTTTCAGCACTAAATAAACGAAACTTCATTAACAGCTAAAGTAAACGTTTCCAATGTAAATTTCCACCTTTATATAGTGTAAAAAGACATCCTGAAGCCTGGGCAGTCATTAATTTGATTGTCCAATATTTCCCTTATGAGATAATGCCTCTCATAGCAAATGTGTACAGTGCGAGCTGAAAATGCATTTACAGCACTAAAAAAACTAACTTTTATAACAGCTAAACCAAACGTTTCCAATGTAAATTTCCACCTTTATATAGTGTAAAAAGACATCCTGAAGCCTGGGCAGTCATTAATTTGATTGTCCAATATTTCCCTTATGAGATAATGCCTCTCATAGCAAATGTGTACAGCGCGAGCTGAAAATGCATTTACAGCACTAAAAAAACAAACTTTTATAACAGCTAAACCAAACGTTTCCAATGTAAATTTCCACCTTTATATAGTGTAGACAGGCATCCTGAAGCCTGGAAAGTCATTAATTTGATTGTATAGTATTTCCTTCATGAGATATTGCAACACTTAGAAAAAGTGTACAGCGCCAGCAGACAATGAATTTTCAGCACTAAAAAAAACGAAACTTCATTAACAGCTAAACCAAACGTTTCCAATGTAAATTTCCACATTTATAGAGTGTAAAAAGGCATCCTGAAGCCTGGGAAGTCATTAATTTGATTGTCCAGTATTTCCCTTATGAGATAATGCCTCACATAGCAAATGTGTACAGTGCGAGCTGAAAATGCATTTACAGCACTAAAAAAACAAACTTTTATAACAGCTAAACCAAACGTTTCCAATGTAAATTTCCACCTTTATATAGTGTAGAAAGGCATCCTGAAGCCTGGAAAGTCATTAATTTGATTGTCCAGTATTTCCTTCATGAGATATTGCAACACTTAGAAAAAGTGTACAGCGCCAGCAGACAATGAATTTTCAGCACTAAATAAACGAAACTTCATTAACAGCTAAAGTAAACGTTTCCAATGTAAATTTCCACCTTTATATAGTGTAAAAAGACATCCTGAAGCCTGGGCAGTCATTAATTTGATTGTCCAATATTTCCCTTATGAGATAATGCCTCTCATAGCAAATGTGTACAGTGCGAGCTGAAAATGCATTTACAGCACTAAAAAAACAAACTTTTATAACAGCTAAACCAAACGTTTCCAATGTAAATTTCCACCTTTATATAGTGTAAAAAGACATCCTGAAGCCTGGGCAGTCATTAATTTGATTGTCCAATATTTCCCTTATGAGATAATGCCTCTCATAGCAAATGTGTACAGCGCGAGCTGAAAATGCATTTACAGCACTAAAAAACCAAACTTTTATAACAGCTAAACCAAACGTTTCCAATGTAAATTTCCACCTTTATATAGTGTAGAAAGGCATCCTGAAGCCTGGAAAGTCATTAATTTGATTGTCCAGTATTTCCTTCATGAGATATTGCAACACTTAGAAAAAGTGTACAGCGCCAGCAGACAATGAATTTTCAGCACTAAAAAAAACGAAACTTCATTAACAGCTATACCAAACGTTTCCAATGTAAATTTCCACATTTATAGAGTGTAAAAAGGCATCCTGAAGCCTGGGAAGTCATTAATTTGATTGTCCAGTATTTCCCTTATGAGATAATGCCTCTCATTGCAAATGTGTACAGCGCGAGCTGAAAATGCATTTTCAGCACTAAAAAACCAAACTTTTATAACACCTAAACCAAACGTTTCCAATGTAAATTTCCTCCTTTATATAGTGTAAAAAGACATCCTGAAGCCTGGGCAGTCATTAATTTGATTGTCCAATATTTCCCTTATGAGATAATGCCTCTCATAGCAAATGTGTACAGCGCGAGCTGAAAATGCATTTACAGCACTAAAAAACCAAACTTTTATAAAAGCTAAACCAAACGTTTCCAATGTAAATTTCCACCTTTATATAGTGTAGAAAGGCATCCTGAAGCCTGGAAAGTCATTAATTTGATTGTCCAGTATTTCCTTCATGAGATATTGCAACATTTAGAAAAAGTGTACAGCGCCAGCAGACAATGAATTTTCAGCACTAAAAAAACGAAACTTCATTAACAGCTAAACTAAACGTTTCCAATGTAAATTTCCACCTTTATATAGTGTAAAAAGACATCCTGAAGCCCGGGCAGCCATTAATTTGATTGTCCAATATTTCCCTTATGAGATAATGCCTCTCATAGCAAATGTGTACAGCGCGAGCTGAAAATGCATTTACAGCACTAAAAAACCAAACTTTTATAACAGCTAAACCAAACGTTTCCAATGTAAATTTCCACCTTTATATAGTGTAAAAAGACATCCTGAAGCCTGGGCAGTCATTAATTTGATTGTCCAATATTTTCCTTATGAGATAATGCCTCTCATAGCAAATGTGTACAGCGCGAGCTGAAAATGCATTTACAGCACTAAAAAAACAAACTTTTATAACAGCTAAACCAAACGTTTCCAATGTAAATTTCCACCTTTATATAGTGTAGAAAGGCATCCTGAAGCCTGGAAAGTCATTAATTTGATTGTCCAGTATTTCCTTCATGAGATATTGCAACACTTAGAAAAAGTGTACAGCGCCAGCAGACAATGAATTTTCAGCACTAAAAAAACGAAACTTCATTAACAGCTAAACTAAATGTTTCCAATGTAAATTTCCACCTTTATATAGTGTAAAAAGACATCCTGAAGCCTGGGCAGTCATTAATTTGATTGTCCAATATTTCCCTTATGAGATAATGCCTCTCATAGCAAATGTGTACAGCGCGAGCTGAAAATGCATTTACAGCACTAAAAAACCAAACTTTTATAACAGCTAAACCAAACGTTTCCAATGTAAATTTCCACCTTTATATAGTGTAAAAAGGCATCCTGAAGCCTGGAAAGTCTTTAATTTGATTGTCCAGTATTTCCTTCATGAGATATTGCAACACTTAGAAAAAGTGTACAGCGCCAGCAGACAATGAATTTCCAGCACTAAAAAAACGAAACTTCATTAACAGCTAAACTAAACGTTTCCAATGTAAATTTCCACCTTTATATAGTGTAAAAAGACATCCTGAAGCCTGGGCAGTCATTAATTTGATTGTCCAATATTTCCCTTATGAGAAAATGCCTCTCATAGCAAATGTGTACAGCGCGAGCTGAAAATGCATTTACAGCACTAAAAAACCAAACTTTTATAACAGCTAAACCAAACGTTTCCAATGTAAATTTCCACCTTTATATAGTGTAGAAAGGCATCCTGAAGCCTGGAAAGTCATTAATTTGATTGTCCAGTATTTCCTTCATGAGATATTGCAACACTTAGAAAAAGTGTACAGCGCCAGCAGACAATGAATTTTCAGCACTAAAAAAACGAAACTTCATTAACAGCTAAACCAAACGTTTCCAATGTAAATTTCCACATTTATAGAGTGTAAAAAGGCATCCTGAAGCCTGGGAAGTCATTAATTTGATTGTCCAGTATTTCCCTTATGAGATAATGCCTCACATAGCAAATGTGTACAGTGCGAGCTGAAAATGCATTTTCAGCACTAAAAAACCAAACTTTTATAACAGCTAAACCAAACGTTTCCAATGTAAATTTCCACCTTTATATAGTGTAAAAAGACATCCTGAAGCCTGGGCAGTCAATAATTTGATTGTCCAGTATTTCCCTTATGAGATAATGCCTCACATAGCAAATGTGTACAGCGCGAGCTGAAAATGCATTTACAGCACTAAAAAAACAAACTTTTATAACAGCTAAACCAAACGTTTCCAATGTAAATTTCCACATTTATAGAGTGTAAAAATGCATCCTGAAGCCTGGGAAGTCATTAATTTGATTGTCCAGTATTTCCCTTATGAGATAATGCCTCACATAGCAAATGTGTACAGTGCGAGCTGAAAATGCATTTTCAGCACTAAAAAACCAAACTTTTATAACAGCTAAACCAAACGTTTCCAATGTAAATTTCCACCTTTATATAGTGTAAAAAGACATCCTGAAGCCTGGGCAGTCATTAATTTGATTGTCCAATATTTCCCTTATGAGATAATGCCTCTCATAGCAAATGTGTACAGCGCGAGCTGAAAATGCATTTACAGCACTAAAAAACCAAACTTTTATAACAGCTAAACCAAACGTTTCCAATGTAAATTTCCACCTTTATATAGTGTAAAAAGACATCCTGAAGCCTGGGCAGTCATTAATTTGATTGTCCAATATTTCCCTTATGAGATAATGCCTCTCATAGCAAATGTGTACAGCGCGAGCTGAAAATGCATTTACAGCACTAAAAAAACAAACTTTTATAACAGCTAAACCAAACGTTTCCAATGTAAATTTCCACCTTTATATAGTGTAGAAAGGCATCCTGAAGCCTGGAAAGTCATTAATTTGATTGTCCAGTATTTCCTTCATGAGATATTGCAACACTTAGAAAAAGTGTACAGCGCCAGCAGACAATGAATTTTCAGCACTAAAAAAACGAAACTTCATTAACAGCTAAACTAAATGTTTCCAATGTAAATTTCCACCTTTATATAGTGTAAAAAGACACCCTGAAGCCTGGGCAGTCATTAATTTGATTGTCCAATATTTCCCTTATGAGATAATGCCTCTCATAGCAAATGTGTACAGCGCGAGCTGAAAATGCATTTACAGCACTAAAAAACCAAACTTTTATAACAGCTAAACCAAACGTTTCCAATGTAAATTTCCACCTTTATGTAGTGTAAAAAGGCATCCTGAAGCCTGGAAAGTCTTTAATTTGATTGTCCAGTATTTCCTTCATGAGATATTGCAACACTTAGAAAAAGTGTACAGCGCCAGCAGACAATGAATTTCCAGCACTAAAAAAACGAAACTTCATTAACAGCTAAACTAAACGTTTCCAATGTAAATTTCCACCTTTATATAGTGTAAAAAGACATCCTGAAGCCTGGGCAGTCATTAATTTGATTGTCCAATATTTCCCTTATGAGATAATGCCTCTCATAGCAAATGTGTACAGCGCGAGCTGAAAATGCATTTACAGCACTAAAAAACCAAACTTTTATAACAGCTAAACCAAACGTTTCCAATGTAAATTTCCCCCTTTATATAGTGTAGAAAGGCATCCTGAAGCCTGGAAAGTCATTAATTTGATTGTCCAGTATTTCCTTCATGAGATATTGCAACACTTAGAAAAAGTGTACAGCGCCAGCAGACAATGAATTTTCAGCACTAAAAAAACGAAACTTCATTAACAGCTAAACCAAACGTTTCCAATGTAAATTTCCACATTTATAGAGTGTAAAAAGGCATCCTGAAGCCTGGGAAGTCATTAATTTGATTGTCCAGTATTTCCCTTATGAGATAATGCCTCACATAGCAAATGTGTACAGTGCGAGCTGAAAATGCATTTTCAGCACTAAAAAACCAAACTTTTATAACAGCTAAACCAAACGTTTCCAATGTAAATTTCCACCTTTATATAGTGTAAAAAGACATCCTGAAGCCTGGGCAGTCATTAATTTGATTGTCCAGTATTTCCCTTATGAGATAATGCCTCACATAGCAAATGTGTACAGCGCGAGCTGAAAATGCATTTACAGCACTAAAAAAACAAACTTTTATAACAGCTAAACCAAACGTTTCCAATGTAAATTTCCACATTTATAGAGTGTAAAAATGCATCCTGAAGCCTGGGAAGTCATTAATTTGATTGTCCAGTATTTCCCTTATGAGATAATGCCTCACATAGCAAATGTGTACAGTGCGAGCTGAAAATGCATTTTCAGCACTAAAAAACCAAACTTTTATAACAGCTAAACCAAACGTTTCCAATGTAAATTTCCACCTTTATATAGTGTAAAAAGACATCCTGAAGCCTGGGCAGTCATTAATTTGATTGTCCAATATTTCCCTTATGAGATAATGCCTCTCATAGCAAATGTGTACAGCGCGAGCTGAAAATGCATTTACAGCACTAAAAAACCAAACTTTTATAACAGCTAAACCAAACGTTTCCAATGTAAATTTCCACCTTTATATAGTGTAGAAAGGCATCCTGAAGCCTGGAAAGTCATTAATTTGATTGTCCAGTATTTCCTTCATGAGATATTGCAACACTTAGAAAAAGTGTACAGCGCCAGTAGACAATGAATTTTCAGCACTAAAAAAACGAAACTTCATTAACAGCTAAACTAAACGTTTCCAATGTAAATTTCCACCTTTATATAGTGTAAAAAGACATCCTGAAGCCTGGGCAGTCATTAATTTGATTGTCCAATATTTCCCTTATGAGATAATGCCTCTCATAGCAAATGTGTACAGCGCGAGCTGAAAATGCATTTACAGCACTAAAAAACCAAACTTTTATAACAGCTAAACCAAACGTTTCCAATGTAAATTTCCACCTTTATATAGTGTAGAAAGGCATCCTGGAGCCTGGAAAGTCATTAATTTGATTGTCCAGTATTTCCTTCATGAGATATTGCAACACTTAGAAAAAGTGTACAGCGCCAGCAGACAATGAATTTTCAGCACTAAAAAAACCAAACTTTTATAACAGCTAAACCAAACGTTTCCAATGTAAATTTCCACCTTTATATAGTGTAAAAAGACATCCTGAAGCCTGGGCAGTCATTAATTTGATTGTCCAGTATTTCCCTTATGAGATAATGCCTCACATAGCAAATGTGTACAGCGCGAGCTGAAAATGCATTTACAGCACTAAAAAAACAAACTTTTATAACAGCTAAACCAAACGTTTCCAATGTAAATTTCCACCTTTATATAGTGTAGAAAGGCATCCTGAAGCCTGGAAAGTCATTAATTTGATTGTCCAGTATTTCCTACATGAGATAAAGCAAAACTTAGAAAAAGTGTACAGCGCCAGCAGACAATGAATTTTCAGCACTAAAAAAACGAAACTTCATTAACAGCTAAACCAAACGTTTCCAATGTAAATTTCCACATTTATAGAGTGTAAAAAGGCATCCTGAAGCCTGGGAAGTCATTAATTTGATTGTCCAGTATTTCCCTTATGAGATAATGCCTCACATAGCAAATGTGTACAGTGCGAGCTGAAAATGCATTTTCAGCACTAAAAAACCAAACTTATATAACACCTAAACCAAACGTTTCCAATGTAAATTTCCACCTTTATATAGTGTAAAAAGACATCCTGAAACCTGGGCAGTCATTAATTTGATTGTCCAATATTTCCCTTATGAGATAATGCCTCTCATAGCAAATGTGTACAGCGCGAGCTGAAAATGCATTTACAGCACTAAAAAACCAAACTTTTATAACAGCTAAACCAAACGTTTCCAATGTAAATTTCCACCTTTATATAGTGTAAAAAGACATCCTGAAGCCTGGGCAGTCATTAATTTGATTGTCCAATATTTCCCTTATGAGATAATGCCTCTCATAGCAAATGTGTACAGCGCGAGCTGAAAATGCATTTTCAGCACTAAAAAACCAAACTTTTATAACAGCTAAACCAAACGTTTCAAATGTAAATTTCCACCTTTATATAGTGTAAAAAGACATCCTGAAGCCTGGGCAGTCATTAATTTGATTGTCCAATATTTCCCTTATGAGATAATGCCTCTCATAGCAAATGTGTACAGTGCGAGCTGAAAATGCATTTACAGCACTAAAAAAACAAACTTTTATAACAGCTAAACCAAACGTTTCCAATGTAAATTTCCACCTTTATATAGTGTAAAAAGACATCCTGAAGCCTGGGCAGTCATTAATTTGATTGTCCAATATTTCCCTTATGAGATAATGCCTCTCATAGCAAATGTGTACAGTGCGAGCTGAAAATGCATTTACAGCACTAAAAAAACAAACTTTTATAACAGCTAAACCAAACGTTTCCAATGTAAATTTCCACCTTTATATAGTGTAAAAAGACATCCTGAAGCCTGGGCAGTCATTAATTTGATTGTCCAATATTTCCCTTATGAGATAATGCCTCTCATAGCAAATGTGTACAGCGCGAGCTGAAAATGCATTTACAGCACTAAAAAACCAAACTTTTATAACAGCTAAACCAAACGTTTCCAATGTAAATTTCCACCTTTATATAGTGTAGAAAGGCATCCTGAAGCCTGGAAAGTCATTAATTTGATTGTCCAGTATTTCCTTCATGAGATATTGCAACACTTAGAAAAAGTGTACAGCGCCAGCAGACAATGAATTTTCAGCACTAAAAAAACGAAACTTCATTAACAGCTAAACCAAACGTTTCCAATGTAAATTTCCACATTTATAGAGTGTAAAAAGGCATCCTGAAGCCTGGGAAGTCATTAATTTGATTGTCCAGTATTTCCCTTATGAGATAATGCCTCACAGCAAATGTGTACAGTGCGAGCTGAAAATGCATTTACAGCACTAAAAAAACAAACTTTTATAACAGCTAAACCAAACGTTTCCAATGTAAATTTCCACCTTTATATAGTGTAGAAAGGCATCCTGAAGCCTGGAAAGTCATTAATTTGATTGTCCAGTATTTCCTTCATGAGATATTGCAACACTTAGAAAAAGTGTACAGCGCCAGCAGACAATGAATTTTCAGCACTAAATAAACGAAACTTCATTAACAGCTAAAGTAAACGTTTCCAATGTAAATTTCCACCTTTATATAGTGTAAAAAGACATCCTGAAGCCTGGGCAGTCATTAATTTGATTGTCCAATATTTCCCTTATGAGATAATGCCTCTCATAGCAAATGTGTACAGTGCGAGCTGAAAATGCATTTACAGCACTAAAAAAACAAACTTTTATAACAGCTAAACCAAACGTTTCCAATGTAAATTTCCACCTTTATATAGTGTAAAAAGACATCCTGAAGCCTGGGCAGTCATTAATTTGATTGTCCAATATTTCCCTTATGAGATAATGCCTCTCATAGCAAATGTGTACAGCGCGAGCTGAAAATGCATTTACAGCACTAAAAAACCAAACTTTTATAACAGCTAAACCAAACGTTTCCAATGTAAATTTCCACCTTTATATAGTGTAGAAAGGCATCCTGAAGCCTGGAAAGTCATTAATTTGATTGTCCAGTATTTCCTTCATGAGATATTGCAACACTTAGAAAAAGTGTACAGCGCCAGCAGACAATGAATTTTCAGCACTAAAAAAACGAAACTTCATTAACAGCTAAACCAAACGTTTCCAATGTAAATTTCCACATTTATAGAGTGTAAAAAGGCATCCTGAAGCCTGGGAAGTCATTAATTTGATTGTCCAGTATTTCCCTTCTGAGATAATGCCTCACATAGCAAATGTGTACAGTGCGAGCTGAAAATGCATTTTCAGCACTAAAAAAACAAACTTTTATAACAGCTAAACTAAACGTTTCCAATGTAAATTTCCACCTTTATATAGTGTAAAAAGACATCCTGAAGCCTGGGCAGTCATTAATTTGATTGTCCAATATTTCCCTTATGAGATAATGCCTCTCATAGCAAATGTGTACAGCGCGAGCTGAAAATGCATTTACAGCACTAAAAAAACAAACTTTTATAACAGCTAAACTAAACGTTTCCAATGTAAATTTCCACCTTTACATAGTGTAAAAAGACATCCTGAAGCCTGGGCAGTCATTAATTTGATTGTCCAATATTTCCCTTATGAGATAATGCCTCTCATAGCAAATGTGTACAGCGCGAGCTGAAAATGCATTTACAGCACTAAAAAACCAAACTTTTATAACAGCTAAACCAAACGTTTCCAATGTAAATTTCCACCTTTATATAGTGTAGAAAGGCATCCTGAAGCCTGGAAAGTCATTAATTTGATTGTCCAGTATTTCCTTCATGAGATATTGCAACACTTAGAAAAAGTGTACAGCGCCAGCAGACAATGAATTTTCAGCACTAAAAAAACGAAACTTCATTAACAGCTAAACCAAACGTTTCCAATGTAAATTTCCACATTTATAGAGTGTAAAAAGGCATCCTGAAGCCTGGGAAGTCATTCATTTGATTGTCCAGTATTTCCCTTATGAGATAATGCCTCACATAGCAAATGTGTACAGTGCGAGCTGAAAATGCATTTTCAGCACTAAAAAACCAAACTTTTATAACAGCTAAACCAAACGTTTCCAATGTAAATTTCCACCTTTATATAGTGTAAAAAGACATCCTGAAGCCTGGGCAGTCATTAATTTGATTGTCCAGTATTTCCCTTATGAGATAATGCCTCACATAGCAAATGTGTACAGCGCGAGCTGAAAATGCATTTACAGCACTAAAAAAACAAACTTTTATAACAGCTAAACTAAACGTTTCCAATGTAAATTTCCACCTTTATATAGTGTAAAAAGACATCCTGAAGCCTGGGCAGTCATTAATTTGATTGTCCAATATTTCCCTTATGAGATAATGCCTCTCATAGCAAATGTGTACAGCGCGAGCTGAAAATGCATTTACAGCACTAAAAAACCAAACTTTTATAACAGCTAAACCAAACGTTTCCAATGTAAATTTCCACCTTTATATAGTGTAGAAAGGCATCCTGAAGCCTGGAAAGTCATTAATTTTATTGTCCAGTATTTCATTCATGAGATATTGCAACACTTAGAAAAAGTGTACAGCGCCAGCAGACAATGAATTTTCAGCACTAAAAAAACGAAACTTCATTACAGCTAAACCAAACGTTTCCAATGTAAATTTCCACATTTATAGAGTGTAAAAAGGCATCCTGAAGCCTGGGAAGTCATTAATTTGATTGTCCAGTATTTCCCTTATGAGATAATGCCTCACATAGCAAATGTGTACAGTGCGAGCTGAAAATGCATTTTCAGCACTAAAAAAACAAACTTTTATAACAGCTAAACTAAACGTTTCCAATGTAAATTTCCACCTTTATATAGTGTAAAAAGACATCCTGAAGCCTGGGCAGTCATTAATTTGATTGTCCAATATTTCCCTTATGAGATAATGCCTCTCATAGCAAATGTGTACAGCGCGAGCTGAAAATGCATTTACAGCACTAAAAAAACAAACTTTTATAACAGCTAAACTAAACGTTTCCAATGTAAATTTCCACCTTTATATAGTGTAAAAAGACATCCTGAAGCCTGGGCAGTCATTAATTTGATTGTCCAATATTTCCCTTATGAGATAATGCCTCTCATAGCAAATGTGTACAGCGCGAGCTGAAAATGCATTTACAGCACTAAAAACCCAAACTTTTATAACAGCTAAACCAAACGTTTCCAATGTAAATTTCCACCTTTATATAGTGTAGAAAGGCATCCTGAAGCCTGGAAAGTCATTAATTTGATTGTCCAGTATTTCCTTCATGAGATATTGCAACACTTAGAAAAGGTGTACAGCGCCAGCAGACAATGAATTTTCAGCACTAAAAAAACGAAACTTCATTAACAGCTAAACCAAACGTTTCCAATGTAAATTTCCACATTTATAGAGTGTAAAAATGCATCCTGAAGCCTGGGAAGTCATTAATTTGATTGTCCAGTATTTCCCTTATGAGATAATGCCTCACATAGCAAATGTGTACAGTGCAAGCTGAAAATGCATTTTCAGCACTAAAAAACCAAACTTTTATAACAGCTAAACCAAACGTTTCCAATGTAAATTTCCACCTTTATATAGTGTAAAAAGACATCCTGAAGCCTGGGCAGTCATTAATTTGATTGTCCAATATTTCCCTTATGAGATAATGCCTCTCATAGCAAATGTGTACAGCGCGAGCTGAAAATGCATTTACAGCACTAAAAAACCAAACTTTTATAACAGCTAAACCAAACGTTTCCAATGTAAATTTCCACCTTTATATAGTATAGAAAGGCATCCTGAAGCCTGGAAAGTCATTAATTTGATTGTCCAGTATTTCCTTCATGAGATATTGCAACACTTAGAAAAAGTGTACAGCGCCAGTAGACAATGAATTTTCAGCACTAAAAAAACGAAACTTCATTAACAGCTAAACTAAACGTTTCCAATGTAAATTTCCACCTTTATATAGTGTAAAAAGACATCCTGAAGCCTGGGCAGTCATTAATTTGATTGTCCAATATTTCCCTTATGAGATAATGCCTCTCATAGCAAATGTGTACAGCGCGAGCTGAAAATGCATTTACAGCACTAAAAAACCAAACTTTTATAACAGCTAAACCAAACGTTTCCAATGTAAATTTCCACCTTTATATAGTGTAGAAAGGCATCCTGGAGCCTGGAAAGTCATTAATTTGATTGTCCAGTATTTCCTTCATGAGATATTGCAACACTTAGAAAAAGTGTACAGCGCCAGCAGACAATGAATTTTCAGCACTAAAAAAACCAAACTTTTATAACAGCTAAACCAAACGTTTCCAATGTAAATTTCCACCTTTATATAGTGTAAAAAGACATCCTGAAGCCTGGGCAGTCATTAATTTGATTGTCCAGTATTTCCCTTATGAGATAATGCCTCACATAGCAAATGTGTACAGCGCGAGCTGAAAATGCATTTACAGCACTAAAAAAACAAACTTTTATAACAGCTAAACCAAACGTTTCCAATGTAAATTTCCACCTTTATATAGTGTAGAAAGGCATCCTGAAGCCTGGAAAGTCATTAATTTGATTGTCCAGTATTTCCTACATGAGATATTGCAAAACTTAGAAAAAGTGTACAGCGCCAGCAGACAATGAATTTTCAGCACTAAAAAAACGAAACTTCATTAACAGCTAAACCAAACGATTCCAATGTAAATTTCCACATTTATAGAGTGTAAAAAGGCATCCTGAAGCCTGGGAAGTCATTAATTTGATTGTCCAGTATTTCCCTTATGAGATAATGCCTCACATAGCAAATGTGTACAGCGCGAGCTGAAAATGCATTTACAGCACTAAAAAAACAAACTTTTATAACAGCTAAACCAAACGTTTCCAATGTAAATTTCCACCTTTATATAGTGTAGAAAGGCATCCTGAAGCCTGGAAAGTGATTAATTTGATTGTCCAGTATTTCCTTCATGAGATATTGCAACACTTAGAAAAAGTGTACAGCGCCAGCAGACAATGAATTTTCAGCACTAAAAAACCGAAACTTCATTAACAGCTAAACTAAACGTTTCCAATGTAAATTTCCACCTTTATATAGTGTAAAAAGACATCCTGAAGCCTGGGCAGTCATTAATTTGATTGTCCAATATTTCCCTTATGAGATAATGCCTCTCATAGCAAATGTGTACAGCGCGAGCTGAAAATGCATTTACAGCACTAAAAAACCAAACTTTTATAACAGCTAAACCAAACGTTTCCAATGTAAATTTCCACCTTTATATAGTGTAGAAAGGCATCCTGAAGCCTGGAAAGTCATTAATTTGATTGTCCAGTATTTCCTTCATGAGATATTGCAACACTTAGAAAAAGTGTACAGCGCCAGCAGACAATGAATTTCCAGCACTAAAAAAACGAAACTTCATTAACAGCTAAACTAAACGTTTCCAATGTAAATTTCCACCTTTATATAGTGTAAAAAGACATCCTGAAGCCTGGGCAGTCATTAATTTGATTGTCCAATATTTCCCTTATGAGATAATGCCTCTCATAGCAAATGTGTACAGCGCGAGCTGAAAATGCATTTACAGCACTAAAAAACCAAACTTTTATAACAGCTAAACCAAACGTTTCCAATGTAAATTTCCACCTTTATATAGTGTAGAAAGGCATCCTGAAGCCTGGAAAGTCATTAATTTGATTGTCCAGTATTTCCTTCATGAGATATTGCAACACTTAGAAAAAGTGTACAGCGCCAGCAGACAATGAATTTCCAGCACTAAAAAAACGAAACTTCATTAACAGCTAAACTAAACGTTTCCAATGTAAATTTCCACCTTTATATAGTGTAAAAAGACATCCTGAAGCCTGGGCAGTCATTAATTTGATTGTCCAATATTTCCCTTATGAGATAATGCCTCTCATAGCAAATGTGTACAGCGCGAGCTGAAAATGCATTTACAGCACTAAAAAACCAAACTTTTATAACAGCTAAACTAAACGTTTCCAATGTAAATTTCCACCTTTATATAGTGTAGAAAGGCATCCTGAAGCCTGGAAAGTCATTAATTTGATTGTCCAGTATTTCCTTCATGAGATATTGCAACACTTAGAAAAAGTGTACAGCGCCAGCAGACAATGAATTTTCAGCACTAAAAAAACGAAACTTCATTAACAGCTAAACCAAACGTTTCCAATGTAAATTTCCACATTTATAGAGTGTAAAAAGGCATCCTGAAGCCTGGGAAGTCATTAATTTGATTGTCCAGTATTTCCCTTATGAGATAATGCCTCACATAGCAAATGTGTACAGTGCGAGCTGAAAATGCATTTTCAGCACTAAAAAACCAAACTTTTATAACAGCTAAACCAAACGTTTCCAATGTAAATTTCCACCTTTATATAGTGTAAAAAGACATCCTGAAGCCTGGGCAGTCATTAATTTGATTGTCCAGTATTTCCCTTATGAGATAATGCCTCACATAGCAAATGTGTACAGCGCGAGCTGAAAATGCATTTACAGCACTAAAAAAACAAACTTTTATAACAGCTAAACTAAACGTTTCCAATGTAAATTTCCACCTTTATATAGTGTAAAAAGACATCCTGAAGCCTGGGCAGTCATTAATTTGATTGTCCAATATTTCCCTTATGAGATAATGCCTCTCATAGCAAATGTGTACAGCGCGAGCTGAAAATGCATTTACAGCACTAAAAAAACAAACTTTTATAACAGCTAAACTAAACGTTTCCAATGTAAATTTCCACCTTTATATAGTGTAAAAAGACATCCTGAAGCCTGGGCAGTCATTAATTTGATTGTCCAATATTTCCCTTATGAGATAATGCCTCTCATAGCAAATGTGTACAGCGCGAGCTGAAAATGCATTTACAGCACTAAAAAACCAAACTTTTATAACAGCTAAACTAAACGTTTCCAATGTAAATTTCCACCTTTATATAGTGTAGAAAGGCATCCTGAAGCCTGGAAAGTCATTAATTTGATTGTCCAGTATTTCCTTCATGAGATATTGCAACACTTAGAAAAAGTGTACAGCGCCAGCAGACAATGAATTTTCAGCACTAAAAAAACGAAACTTCATTAACAGCTAAACCAAACGTTTCCAATGTAAATTTCCACATTTATAGAGTGTAAAAAGGCATCCTGAAGCCTGGGAAGTCATTAATTTGATTGTCCAGTATTTCCCTTATGAGATAATGCCTCGCATAGCAAATGTGTACAGTGCGAGCTGAAAATGCATTTTCAGCACTAAAAAACCAAACTTTTATAACAGCTAAACCAAACGTTTCCAATGTAAATTTCCACCTTTATATAGTGTAAAAAGACATCCTGAAGCCTGGGCAGTCATTAATTTGATTGTCCAGTATTTCCCTTATGAGATAATGCCTCACATAGCAAATGTGTACAGCGCGAGCTGAAAATGCATTTACAGCACTAAAAAAACAAACTTTTATAACAGCTAAACTAAACGTTTCCAATGTAAATTTCCACCTTTATATAGTGTAAAAAGACATCCTGAAGCCTGGGCAGTCATTAATTTGATTGTCCAATATTTCCCTTATGAGATAATGCCTCACATAGCAAATGTGTACAGCGCGAGCTGAAAATGCATTTACAGCACTAAAAAAACAAACTTTTATAACAGCTAAACCAAACGTTTCCAATGTAAATTTCCACCTTTATATAGTGTAGAAAGGCATCCTGAAGCCTGGAAAGTCATTAATTTGATTGTCCAGTATTTCCTACATGAGATATTGCAAAACTTAGAAAAAGTGTACAGCGCCAGCAGACAATGAATTTTCAGCACTAAAAAAACGAAACTTCATTAACAGCTAAACCAAACGATTCCAATGTAAATTTCCACATTTATAGAGTGTAAAAAGGCATCCTGAAGCCTGGGAAGTCATTAATTTGATTATCCAGTATTTCCCTTATGAGATAATGCCTCACATAGCAAATGTGTACAGCGCGAGCTGAAAATGCATTTACAGCACTAAAAAAACAAACTTTTATAACAGCTAAACCAAACGTTTCCAATGTAAATTTCCACCTTTATATAGTGTAGAAAGGCATCCTGAAGCCTGGAAAGTGATTAATTTGATTGTCCAGTATTTCCTTCATGAGATATTGCAACACTTAGAAAAAGTGTACAGCGCCAGCAGACAATGAATTTTCAGCACTAAAAAACCGAAACTTCATTAACAGCTAAACTAAACGTTTCCAATGTAAATTTCCACCTTTATATAGTGTAAAAAGACATCCTGAAGCCTGGGCAGTCATTAATTTGATTGTCCAATATTTCCCTTATGAGATAATGCCTCTCATAGCAAATGTGTACAGCGCGAGCTGAAAATGCATTTACAGCACTAAAAAACCAAACTTTTATAACAGCTAAACCAAACGTTTCCAATGTAAATTTCCACCTTTATATAGTGTAGAAAGGCATCCTGAAGCCTGGAAAGTCATTAATTTGATTGTCCAGTATTTCCTTCATGAGATATTGCAACACTTAGAAAAAGTGTACAGCGCCAGCAGACAATGAATTTCCAGCACTAAAAAAACGAAACTTCATTAACAGCTAAACTAAACGTTTCCAATGTAAATTTCCACCTTTATATAGTGTAAAAAGACATCCTGAAGCCTGGGCAGTCATTAATTTGATTGTCCAATATTTCCCTTATGAGATAATGCCTCTCATAGCAAATGTGTACAGCGCGAGCTGAAAATGCATTTACAGCACTAAAAAACCAAACTTTTATAACAGCTAAACCAAACGTTTCCAATGTAAATTTCCACCTTTATATAGTGTAGAAAGGCATCCTGAAGCCTGGAAAGTCATTAATTTGATTGTCCAGTATTTCCTTCATGAGATATTGCAACACTTAGAAAAAGTGTACAGCGCCAGCAGACAATGAATTTCCAGCACTAAAAAAACGAAACTTCATTAACAGCTAAACTAAACGTTTCCAATGTAAATTTCCACCTTTATATAGTGTAAAAAGACATCCTGAAGCCTGGGCAGTCATTAATTTGATTGTCCAATATTTCCCTTATGAGATAATGCCTCTCATAGCAAATGTGTACAGCGCGAGCTGAAAATGCATTTACAGCACTAAAAAACCAAACTTTTATAACAGCTAAACTAAACGTTTCCAATGTAAATTTCCACCTTTATATAGTGTAGAAAGGCATCCTGAAGCCTGGAAAGTCATTAATTTGATTGTCCAGTATTTCCTTCATGAGATATTGCAACACTTAGAAAAAGTGTACAGCGCCAGCAGACAATGAATTTTCAGCACTAAAAAAACGAAACTTCATTAACAGCTAAACCAAACGTTTCCAATGTAAATTTCCACATTTATAGAGTGTAAAAAGGCATCCTGAAGCCTGGGAAGTCATTAATTTGATTGTCCAGTATTTCCCTTATGAGATAATGCCTCACATAGCAAATGTGTACAGTGCGAGCTGAAAATGCATTTTCAGCACTAAAAAACCAAACTTTTATAACAGCTAAACCAAACGTTTCCAATGTAAATTTCCACCTTTATATAGTGTAAAAAGACATCCTGAAGCCTGGGCAGTCATTAATTTGATTGTCCAGTATTTCCCTTATGAGATAATGCCTCACATAGCAAATGTGTACAGCGCGAGCTGAAAATGCATTTACAGCACTAAAAAAACAAACTTTTATAACAGCTAAACTAAACGTTTCCAATGTAAATTTCCACCTTTATATAGTGTAAAAAGACATCCTGAAGCCTGGGCAGTCATTAATTTGATTGTCCAATATTTCCCTTATGAGATAATGCCTCTCATAGCAAATGTGTACAGCGCGAGCTGAAAATGCATTTACAGCACTAAAAAAACAAACTTTTTATAACAGCTAAACTAAACGTTTCCAATGTAAATTTCCACCTTTATATAGTGTAAAAAGACATCCTGAAGCCTGGGCAGTCATTAATTTGATTGTCCAATATTTCCCTTATGAGATAATGCCTCTCATAGCAAATGTGTACAGCGCGAGCTGAAAATGCATTTACAGCACTAAAAAACCAAACTTTTATAACAGCTAAACCAAACGTTTCCAATGTAAATTTCCACCTTTATATAGTGTAGAAAGGCATCCTGAAGCCTGGAAAGTCATTAATTTTATTGTCCAGTATTTCATTCATGAGATATTGCAACACTTAGAAAAAGTGTACAGCGCCAGCAGACAATGAATTTTCAGCACTAAAAAAACGAAACTTCATTAACAGCTAAACCAAACGTTTCCAATGTAAATTTCCACCTTTATATAGTGTAGAAAGGCATCCTGAAGCCTGGAAAGTCATTAATTTGATTGTCCAGTATTTCCTACATGAGATATTGCAAAACTTAGAAAAAGTGTACAGCGCCAGCAGACAATGAATTTTCAGCACTAAAAAAACGAAACTTCATTAACAGCTAAACCAAACGATTCCAATGTAAATTTCCACATTTATAGAGTGTAAAAAGGCATCCTGAAGCCTGGGAAGTCATTAATTTGATTGTCCAGTATTTCCCTTATGAGATAATGCCTCACATAGCAAATGTGTACAGCGCGAGCTGAAAATGCATTTACAGCACTAAAAAAACAAACTTTTATAACAGCTAAACCAAACGTTTCCAATGTAAATTTCCACCTTTATATAGTGTAGAAAGGCATCCTGAAGCCTGGAAAGTGATTAATTTGATTGTCCAGTATTTCCTTCATGAGATATTGCAACACTTAGAAAAAGTGTACAGCGCCAGCAGACAATGAATTTTCAGCACTAAAAAACCGAAACTTCATTAACAGCTAAACTAAACGTTTCCAATGTAAATTTCCACCTTTATATAGTGTAAAAAGACATCCTGAAGCCTGGGCAGTCATTAATTTGATTGTCCAATATTTCCCTTATGAGATAATGCCTCTCATAGCAAATGTGTACAGCGCGAGCTGAAAATGCATTTACAGCACTAAAAAACCAAACTTTTATAACAGCTAAACCAAACGTTTCCAATGTAAATTTCCACCTTTATATAGTGTAGAAAGGCATCCTGAAGCCTGGAAAGTCATTAATTTGATTGTCCAGTATTTCCTTCATGAGATATTGCAACACTTAGAAAAAGTGTACAGCGCCAGCAGACAATGAATTTCCAGCACTAAAAAAACGAAACTTCATTAACAGCTAAACTAAACGTTTCCAATGTAAATTTCCACCTTTATATAGTGTAAAAAGACATCCTGAAGCCTGGGCAGTCATTAATTTGATTGTCCAATATTTCCCTTATGAGATAATGCCTCTCATAGCAAATGTGTACAGCGCGAGCTGAAAATGCATTTACAGCACTAAAAAACCAAACTTTTATAACAGCTAAACCAAACGTTTCCAATGTAAATTTCCACCTTTATATAGTGTAGAAAGGCATCCTGAAGCCTGGAAAGTCATTAATTTGATTGTCCAGTATTTCCTTCATGAGATATTGCAACACTTAGAAAAAGTGTACAGCGCCAGCAGACAATGAATTTCCAGCACTAAAAAAACGAAACTTCATTAACAGCTAAACTAAACGTTTCCAATGTAAATTTCCACCTTTATATAGTGTAAAAAGACATCCTGAAGCCTGGGCAGTCATTAATTTGATTGTCCAATATTTCCCTTATGAGATAATGCCTCTCATAGCAAATGTGTACAGCGCGAGCTGAAAATGCATTTACAGCACTAAAAAACCAAACTTTTATAACAGCTAAACTAAACGTTTCCAATGTAAATTTCCACCTTTATATAGTGTAGAAAGGCATCCTGAAGCCTGGAAAGTCATTAATTTGATTGTCCAGTATTTCCTTCATGAGATATTGCAACACTTAGAAAAAGTGTACAGCGCCAGCAGACAATGAATTTTCAGCACTAAAAAAACGAAACTTCATTAACAGCTAAACCAAACGTTTCCAATGTAAATTTCCACATTTATAGAGTGTAAAAAGGCATCCTGAAGCCTGGGAAGTCATTAATTTGATTGTCCAGTATTTCCCTTATGAGATAATGCCTCACATAGCAAATGTGTACAGTGCGAGCTGAAAATGCATTTTCAGCACTAAAAAACCAAACTTTTATAACAGCTAAACCAAACGTTTCCAATGTAAATTTCCACCTTTATATAGTGTAAAAAGACATCCTGAAGCCTGGGCAGTCATTAATTTGATTGTCCAGTATTTCCCTTATGAGATAATGCCTCACATAGCAAATGTGTACAGCGCGAGCTGAAAATGCATTTACAGCACTAAAAAAACAAACTTTTATAACAGCTAAACTAAACGTTTCCAATGTAAATTTCCACCTTTATATAGTGTAAAAAGACATCCTGAAGCCTGGGCAGTCATTAATTTGATTGTCCAATATTTCCCTTATGAGATAATGCCTCTCATAGCAAATGTGTACAGCGCGAGCTGAAAATGCATTTACAGCACTAAAAAAACAAACTTTTTATAACAGCTAAACTAAACGTTTCCAATGTAAATTTCCACCTTTATATAGTGTAAAAAGACATCCTGAAGCCTGGGCAGTCATTAATTTGATTGTCCAATATTTCCCTTATGAGATAATGCCTCTCATAGCAAATGTGTACAGCGCGAGCTGAAAATGCATTTACAGCACTAAAAAACCAAACTTTTATAACAGCTAAACCAAACGTTTCCAATGTAAATTTCCACCTTTATATAGTGTAGAAAGGCATCCTGAAGCCTGGAAAGTCATTAATTTTATTGTCCAGTATTTCATTCATGAGATATTGCAACACTTAGAAAAAGTGTACAGCGCCAGCAGACAATGAATTTTCAGCACTAAAAAAACGAAACTTCATTAACAGCTAAACCAAACGTTTCCAATGTAAATTTCCACCTTTATATAGTGTAGAAAGGCATCCTGAAGCCTGGAAAGTCATTAATTTGATTGTCCAGTATTTCCTACATGAGATATTGCAAAACTTAGAAAAAGTGTACAGCGCCAGCAGACAATGAATTTTCAGCACTAAAAAAACGAAACTTCATTAACAGCTAAACCAAACGATTCCAATGTAAATTTCCACATTTATAGAGTGTAAAAAGGCATCCTGAAGCCTGGGAAGTCATTAATTTGATTGTCCAGTATTTCCCTTATGAGATAATGCCTCACATAGCAAATGTGTACAGCGCGAGCTGAAAATGCATTTACAGCACTAAAAAAACAAACTTTTATAACAGCTAAACCAAACGTTTCCAATGTAAATTTCCACCTTTATATAGTGTAGAAAGGCATCCTGAAGCCTGGAAAGTGATTAATTTGATTGTCCAGTATTTCCTTCATGAGATATTGCAACACTTAGAAAAAGTGTACAGCGCCAGCAGACAATGAATTTTCAGCACTAAAAAACCGAAACTTCATTAACAGCTAAACTAAACGTTTCCAATGTAAATTTCCACCTTTATATAGTGTAAAAAGACATCCTGAAGCCTGGGCAGTCATTAATTTGATTGTCCAATATTTCCCTTATGAGATAATGCCTCTCATAGCAAATGTGTACAGCGCGAGCTGAAAATGCATTTACAGCACTAAAAAACCAAACTTTTATAACAGCTAAACCAAACGTTTCCAATGTAAATTTCCACCTTTATATAGTGTAGAAAGGCATCCTGAAGCCTGGAAAGTCATTAATTTGATTGTCCAGTATTTCCTTCATGAGATATTGCAACACTTAGAAAAAGTGTACAGCGCCAGCAGACAATGAATTTCCAGCACTAAAAAAACGAAACTTCATTAACAGCTAAACTAAACGTTTCCAATGTAAATTTCCACCTTTATATAGTGTAAAAAGACATCCTGAAGCCTGGGCAGTCATTAATTTGATTGTCCAATATTTCCCTTATGAGATAATGCCTCTCATAGCAAATGTGTACAGCGCGAGCTGAAAATGCATTTACAGCACTAAAAAACCAAACTTTTATAACAGCTAAACCAAACGTTTCCAATGTAAATTTCCACCTTTATATAGTGTAGAAAGGCATCCTGAAGCCTGGAAAGTCATTAATTTGATTGTCCAGTATTTCCTTCATGAGATATTGCAACACTTAGAAAAAGTGTACAGCGCCAGCAGACAATGAATTTCCAGCACTAAAAAAACGAAACTTCATTAACAGCTAAACTAAACGTTTCCAATGTAAATTTCCACCTTTATATAGTGTAAAAAGACATCCTGAAGCCTGGGCAGTCATTAATTTGATTGTCCAATATTTCCCTTATGAGATAATGCCTCTCATAGCAAATGTGTACAGCGCGAGCTGAAAATGCATTTACAGCACTAAAAAACCAAACTTTTATAACAGCTAAACTAAACGTTTCCAATGTAAATTTCCACCTTTATATAGTGTAGAAAGGCATCCTGAAGCCTGGAAAGTCATTAATTTGATTGTCCAGTATTTCCTTCATGAGATATTGCAACACTTAGAAAAAGTGTACAGCGCCAGCAGACAATGAATTTTCAGCACTAAAAAAACGAAACTTCATTAACAGCTAAACCAAACGTTTCCAATGTAAATTTCCACATTTATAGAGTGTAAAAAGGCATCCTGAAGCCTGGGAAGTCATTAATTTGATTGTCCAGTATTTCCCTTATGAGATAATGCCTCACATAGCAAATGTGTACAGTGCGAGCTGAAAATGCATTTTCAGCACTAAAAAACCAAACTTTTATAACAGCTAAACCAAACGTTTCCAATGTAAATTTCCACCTTTATATAGTGTAAAAAGACATCCTGAAGCCTGGGCAGTCATTAATTTGATTGTCCAGTATTTCCCTTATGAGATAATGCCTCACATAGCAAATGTGTACAGCGCGAGCTGAAAATGCATTTACAGCACTAAAAAAACAAACTTTTATAACAGCTAAACTAAACGTTTCCAATGTAAATTTCCACCTTTATATAGTGTAAAAAGACATCCTGAAGCCTGGGCAGTCATTAATTTGATTGTCCAATATTTCCCTTATGAGATAATGCCTCTCATAGCAAATGTGTACAGCGCGAGCTGAAAATGCATTTACAGCACTAAAAAAACAAACTTTTATAACAGCTAAACTAAACGTTTCCAATGTAAATTTCCACCTTTATATAGTGTAAAAAGACATCCTGAAGCCTGGGCAGTCATTAATTTGATTGTCCAATATTTCCCTTATGAGATAATGCCTCTCATAGCAAATGTGTACAGCGCGAGCTGAAAATGCATTTACAGCACTAAAAAACCAAACTTTTATAACAGCTAAACTAAACGTTTCCAATGTAAATTTCCACCTTTATATAGTGTAGAAAGGCATCCTGAAGCCTGGAAAGTCATTAATTTGATTGTCCAGTATTTCCTTCATGAGATATTGCAACACTTAGAAAAAGTGTACAGCGCAAGCAGACAATGAATTTTCAGCACTAAAAAAACGAAACTTCATTAACAGCTAAACCAAACGTTTCCAATGTAAATTTCCACATTTATAGAGTGTAAAAAGGCATCCTGAAGCCTGGGAAGTCATTAATTTGATTGTCCAGTATTTCCCTTATGAGATAATGCCTCGCATAGCAAATGTGTACAGTGCGAGCTGAAAATGCATTTTCAGCACTAAAAAACCAAACTTTTATAACAGCTAAACCAAACGTTTCCAATGTAAATTTCCACCTTTATATAGTGTAAAAAGACATCCTGAAGCCTGGGCAGTCATTAATTTGATTGTCCAGTATTTCCCTTATGAGATAATGCCTCACATAGCAAATGTGTACAGCGCGAGCTGAAAATGCATTTACAGCACTAAAAAAACAAACTTTTATAACAGCTAAACTAAACGTTTCCAATGTAAATTTCCACCTTTATATAGTGTAAAAAGACATCCTGAAGCCTGGGCAGTCATTAATTTGATTGTCCAATATTTCCCTTATGAGATAATGCCTCACATAGCAAATGTGTACAGCGCGAGCTGAAAATGCATTTACAGCACTAAAAAAACAAACTTTTATAACAGCTAAACCAAACGTTTCCAATGTAAATTTCCACCTTTATATAGTGTAGAAAGGCATCCTGAAGCCTGGAAAGTGATTAATTTGATTGTCCAGTATTTCCTTCATGAGATATTGCAACACTTAGAAAAAGTGTACAGCGCCAGCAGACAATGAATTTTCAGCACTAAAAAACCGAAACTTCATTAACAGCTAAACTAAACGTTTCCAATGTAAATTTCCACCTTTATATAGTGTAAAAAGACATCCTGAAGCCTGGGCAGTCATTAATTTGATTGTCCAATATTTCCCTTATGAGATAATGCCTCTCATAGCAAATGTGTACAGCGCGAGCTGAAAATGCATTTACAGCACTAAAAAACCAAACTTTTATAACAGCTAAACCAAACGTTTCCAATGTAAATTTCCACCTTTATATAGTGTAGAAAGGCATCCTGAAGCCTGGAAAGTCATTAATTTGATTGTCCAGTATTTCCTTCATGAGATATTGCAACACTTAGAAAAAGTGTACAGCGCCAGCAGACAATGAATTTCCAGCACTAAAAAAACGAAACTTCATTAACAGCTAAACTAAACGTTTCCAATGTAAATTTCCACCTTTATATAGTGTAAAAAGACATCCTGAAGCCTGGGCAGTCATTAATTTGATTGTCCAATATTTCCCTTATGAGATAATGCCTCTCATAGCAAATGTGTACAGCGCGAGCTGAAAATGCATTTACAGCACTAAAAAACCAAACTTTTATAACAGCTAAACCAAACGTTTCCAATGTAAATTTCCACCTTTATATAGTGTAGAAAGGCATCCTGAAGCCTGGAAAGTCATTAATTTGATTGTCCAGTATTTCCTTCATGAGATATTGCAACACTTAGAAAAAGTGTACAGCGCCAGCAGACAATGAATTTCCAGCACTAAAAAAACGAAACTTCATTAACAGCTAAACTAAACGTTTCCAATGTAAATTTCCACCTTTATATAGTGTAAAAAGACATCCTGAAGCCTGGGCAGTCATTAATTTGATTGTCCAATATTTCCCTTATGAGATAATGCCTCTCATAGCAAATGTGTACAGCGCGAGCTGAAAATGCATTTACAGCACTAAAAAACCAAACTTTTATAACAGCTAAACTAAACGTTTCCAATGTAAATTTCCACCTTTATATAGTGTAGAAAGGCATCCTGAAGCCTGGAAAGTCATTAATTTGATTGTCCAGTATTTCCTTCATGAGATATTGCAACACTTAGAAAAAGTGTACAGCGCCAGCAGACAATGAATTTTCAGCACTAAAAAAACGAAACTTCATTAACAGCTAAACCAAACGTTTCCAATGTAAATTTCCACATTTATAGAGTGTAAAAAGGCATCCTGAAGCCTGGGAAGTCATTAATTTGATTGTCCAGTATTTCCCTTATGAGATAATGCCTCACATAGCAAATGTGTACAGTGCGAGCTGAAAATGCATTTTCAGCACTAAAAAACCAAACTTTTATAACAGCTAAACCAAACGTTTCCAATGTAAATTTCCACCTTTATATAGTGTAAAAAGACATCCTGAAGCCTGGGCAGTCATTAATTTGATTGTCCAGTATTTCCCTTATGAGATAATGCCTCACATAGCAAATGTGTACAGCGCGAGCTGAAAATGCATTTACAGCACTAAAAAAACAAACTTTTATAACAGCTAAACCAAACGTTTCCAATGTAAATTTCCACCTTTATATAGTGTAAAAAGACATCCTGAAGCCTGGGCAGTCATTAATTTGATTGTCCAATATTTCCCTTATGAGATAATGCCTCTCATAGCAAATGTGTACAGCGCGAGCTGAAAATGCATTTACAGCACTAAAAAAACAAACTTTTTATAACAGCTAAACTAAACGTTTCCAATGTAAATTTCCACCTTTATATAGTGTAAAAAGACATCCTGAAGCCTGGGCAGTCATTAATTTGATTGTCCAATATTTCCCTTATGAGATAATGCCTCTCATAGCAAATGTGTACAGCGCGAGCTGAAAATGCATTTACAGCACTAAAAAACCAAACTTTTATAACAGCTAAACCAAACGTTTCCAATGTAAATTTCCACCTTTATATAGTGTAGAAAGGCATCCTGAAGCCTGGAAAGTCATTAATTTTATTGTCCAGTATTTCATTCATGAGATATTGCAACACTTAGAAAAAGTGTACAGCGCCAGCAGACAATGAATTTTCAGCACTAAAAAAACGAAACTTCATTAACAGCTAAACCAAACGTTTCCAATGTAAATTTCCACATTTATAGAGTGTAAAAAGGCATCCTGAAGCCTGGGAAGTCATTAATTTGATTGTCCAGTATTTCCCTTATGAGATAATGCCTCACACAGCAAATGTGTACAGTGCGAGCTGAAAATGCATTTTCAGCACTAAAAAAACAAACTTTTATAACAGCTAAACTAAACGTTTCCAATGTAAATTTCCACCTTTATATAGTGTAAAAAGACATCCTGAAGCCTGGGCAGTCATTAATTTGATTGTCCAATATTTCCCTTATGAGATAATGCCTCGCATAGCAAATGTGTACAGTGCGAGCTGAAAATGCATTTTCAGCACTAAAAAACCAAACTTTTATAACAGCTAAACCAAACGTTTCCAATGTAAATTTCCACCTTTATATAGTGTAAAAAGACATCCTGAAGCCTGGGCAGTCATTAATTTGATTGTCCAGTATTTCCCTTATGAGATAATGCCTCACATAGCAAATGTGTACAGCGCGAGCTGAAAATGCATTTACAGCACTAAAAAAACAAACTTTTATAACAGCTAAACTAAACGTTTCCAATGTAAATTTCCACCTTTATATAGTGTAAAAAGACATCCTGAAGCCTGGGCAGTCATTAATTTGATTGTCCAATATTTCCCTTATGAGATAATGCCTCACATAGCAAATGTGTACAGCGCGAGCTGAAAATGCATTTACAGCACTAAAAAAACAAACTTTTATAACAGCTAAACCAAACGTTTCCAATGTAAATTTCCACCTTTATATAGTGTAGAAAGGCATCCTGAAGCCTGGAAAGTCATTAATTTGATTGTCCAGTATTTCCTACATGAGATATTGCAAAACTTAGAAAAAGTGTACAGCGCCAGCAGACAATGAATTTTCAGCACTAAAAAAACGAAACTTCATTAACAGCTAAACCAAACGATTCCAATGTAAATTTCCACATTTATAGAGTGTAAAAAGGCATCCTGAAGCCTGGGAAGTCATTAATTTGATTATCCAGTATTTCCCTTATGAGATAATGCCTCACATAGCAAATGTGTACAGCGCGAGCTGAAAATGCATTTACAGCACTAAAAAAACAAACTTTTATAACAGCTAAACCAAACGTTTCCAATGTAAATTTCCACCTTTATATAGTGTAGAAAGGCATCCTGAAGCCTGGAAAGTGATTAATTTGATTGTCCAGTATTTCCTTCATGAGATATTGCAACACTTAGAAAAAGTGTACAGCGCCAGCAGACAATGAATTTTCAGCACTAAAAAACCGAAACTTCATTAACAGCTAAACTAAACGTTTCCAATGTAAATTTCCACCTTTATATAGTGTAAAAAGACATCCTGAAGCCTGGGCAGTCATTAATTTGATTGTCCAATATTTCCCTTATGAGATAATGCCTCTCATAGCAAATGTGTACAGCGCGAGCTGAAAATGCATTTACAGCACTAAAAAACCAAACTTTTATAACAGCTAAACCAAACGTTTCCAATGTAAATTTCCACCTTTATATAGTGTAGAAAGGCATCCTGAAGCCTGGAAAGTCATTAATTTGATTGTCCAGTATTTCCTTCATGAGATATTGCAACACTTAGAAAAAGTGTACAGCGCCAGCAGACAATGAATTTCCAGCACTAAAAAAACGAAACTTCATTAACAGCTAAACTAAACGTTTCCAATGTAAATTTCCACCTTTATATAGTGTAAAAAGACATCCTGAAGCCTGGGCAGTCATTAATTTGATTGTCCAATATTTCCCTTATGAGATAATGCCTCTCATAGCAAATGTGTACAGCGCGAGCTGAAAATGCATTTACAGCACTAAAAAACCAAACTTTTATAACAGCTAAACCAAACGTTTCCAATGTAAATTTCCACCTTTATATAGTGTAGAAAGGCATCCTGAAGCCTGGAAAGTCATTAATTTGATTGTCCAGTATTTCCTTCATGAGATATTGCAACACTTAGAAAAAGTGTACAGCGCCAGCAGACAATGAATTTCCAGCACTAAAAAAACGAAACTTCATTAACAGCTAAACTAAACGTTTCCAATGTAAATTTCCACCTTTATATAGTGTAAAAAGACATCCTGAAGCCTGGGCAGTCATTAATTTGATTGTCCAATATTTCCCTTATGAGATAATGCCTCTCATAGCAAATGTGTACAGCGCGAGCTGAAAATGCATTTACAGCACTAAAAAACCAAACTTTTATAACAGCTAAACTAAACGTTTCCAATGTAAATTTCCACCTTTATATAGTGTAGAAAGGCATCCTGAAGCCTGGAAAGTCATTAATTTGATTGTCCAGTATTTCCTTCATGAGATATTGCAACACTTAGAAAAAGTGTACAGCGCCAGCAGACAATGAATTTTCAGCACTAAAAAAACGAAACTTCATTAACAGCTAAACCAAACGTTTCCAATGTAAATTTCCACATTTATAGAGTGTAAAAAGGCATCCTGAAGCCTGGGAAGTCATTAATTTGATTGTCCAGTATTTCCCTTATGAGATAATGCCTCACATAGCAAATGTGTACAGTGCGAGCTGAAAATGCATTTTCAGCACTAAAAAACCAAACTTTTATAACAGCTAAACCAAACGTTTCCAATGTAAATTTCCACCTTTATATAGTGTAAAAAGACATCCTGAAGCCTGGGCAGTCATTAATTTGATTGTCCAGTATTTCCCTTATGAGATAATGCCTCACATAGCAAATGTGTACAGCGCGAGCTGAAAATGCATTTACAGCACTAAAAAAACAAACTTTTATAACAGCTAAACTAAACGTTTCCAATGTAAATTTCCACCTTTATATAGTGTAAAAAGACATCCTGAAGCCTGGGCAGTCATTAATTTGATTGTCCAATATTTCCCTTATGAGATAATGCCTCTCATAGCAAATGTGTACAGCGCGAGCTGAAAATGCATTTACAGCACTAAAAAAACAAACTTTTTATAACAGCTAAACTAAACGTTTCCAATGTAAATTTCCACCTTTATATAGTGTAAAAAGACATCCTGAAGCCTGGGCAGTCATTAATTTGATTGTCCAATATTTCCCTTATGAGATAATGCCTCTCATAGCAAATGTGTACAGCGCGAGCTGAAAATGCATTTACAGCACTAAAAAACCAAACTTTTATAACAGCTAAACCAAACGTTTCCAATGTAAATTTCCACCTTTATATAGTGTAGAAAGGCATCCTGAAGCCTGGAAAGTCATTAATTTTATTGTCCAGTATTTCATTCATGAGATATTGCAACACTTAGAAAAAGTGTACAGCGCCAGCAGACAATGAATTTTCAGCACTAAAAAAACGAAACTTCATTAACAGCTAAACCAAACGTTTCCAATGTAAATTTCCACATTTATAGAGTGTAAAAAGGCATCCTGAAGCCTGGGAAGTCATTAATTTGATTGTCCAGTATTTCCCTTATGAGATAATGCCTCACATAGCAAATGTGTACAGTGCGAGCTGAAAATGCATTTTCAGCACTAAAAAAACAAACTTTTATAACAGCTAAACTAAACGTTTCCAATGTAAATTTCCACCTTTATATAGTGTAAAAAGACATCCTGAAGCCTGGGCAGTCATTAATTTGATTGTCCAATATTTCCCTTATGAGATAATGCCTCTCATAGCAAATGTGTACAGCGCGAGCTGAAAATGCATTTACAGCACTAAAAAAACAAACTTTTATAACAGCTAAACTAAACGTTTCCAATGTAAATTTCCACCTTTATATAGTGTAAAAAGACATCCTGAAGCCTGGGCAGTCATTAATTTGATTGTCCAGTATTTCCCTTATGAGATAATGCCTCACATAGCAAATGTGTACAGCGCGAGCTGAAAATGCATTTACAGCACTAAAAAAACAAACTTTTATAACAGCTAAACTAAACGTTTCCAATGTAAATTTCCACCTTTATATAGTGTAAAAAGACATCCTGAAGCCTGGGCAGTCATTAATTTGATTGTCCAATATTTCCCTTATGAGATAATGCCTCTCATAGCAAATGTGTACAGCGCGAGCTGAAAATGCATTTACAGCACTAAAAAACCAAACTTTTATAACAGCTAAACCAAACGTTTCCAATGTAAATTTCCACCTTTATATAGTGTAGAAAGGCATCCTGAAGCCTGGAAAGTCATTAATTTGATTGTCCAGTATTTCCTTCATGAGATATTGCAACACTTAGAAAAGGTGTACAGCGCCAGCAGACAATGAATTTTCAGCACTAAAAAATCGAAACTTCATTAACAGCTAAACCAAACGTTTCCAATGTAAATTTCCACCTTTATATAGTGTAGAAAGGCATCCTGAAGCCTGGAAAGTCATTAATTTGATTGTCCAGTATTTCCTTCATGAGATATTGCAACACTTAGAAAAGGTGTACAGCGCCAGCAGACAATGAATTTTCAGCACTAAAAAAACGAAACTTCATTAACAGCTAAACCAAACGTTTCCAATGTAAATTTCCACATTTATAGAGTGTAAAAAGGCATCCTGAAGCCTGGGAAGTCATTAATTTGATTGTCCAGTATTTCCCTTATGAGATAATGCCTCACATAGCAAATGTGTACAGTTCGAGCTGAAAATGCATTTACAGCACTAAAAAACCAAACTTTTAAACCAGCTAAACCAAACGTTTCCAATGTAAATTTCCACCTTTATATAGTGTAGAAAGGCATCCTGAAGCCTGGAAAGTCATTGATTTGATTGTCCAGTATTTCCTTCATGAGATATTGCAACACTTAGAAAAAGTGTACAGCGCCAGCAGACAATGAATTTTCAGCACTAAAAAAACGAAACTTCATTAACAGCTAAACTAAACGTTTCCAATGTAAATTTCCACCTTTATATAGAGTAAAAAGACATCCTGAAGCCTGGGCAGCCATTTATTTGATTGTCCAATATTTCCCTTATGAGATAATGCCTCTCATAGCAAATGTGTACAGCGCGAGCTGAAAATGCATTTACAGCACTAAAAAACCAAACTTTTATAACAGCTAAACCAAACGTTTCCAATGTAAATTTCCACCTTTATATAGTGTAAAAAGACATCCTGAAGCCTGGGCAGTCATTAATTTGATTGTCCAATATTTCCCTTATGAGATAATGCCTCTCATAGCAAATGTGTACAGCGCGAGCTGAAAATGCATTTACAGCACTAAAAAAACCAAACTTTTATAACAGCTAAACCAAACGTTTCCAATGTAAATTTCCACCTTTATATAGTGTAGAAAGGCACCCTGAAGCCTGGAAAGTCATTAATTTGATTGTCCAGTATTTCCTTCATGAGATATTGCAACACATAGAAAAAGTGTACAGCGCCAGCAGACAATGAATTTTCAGCACTAAAAAAACGAAACTTCATTAACAGCTAAACCAAACGTTTCCAATGTAAATTTCCACATTTATAGAGTGTAAAAAGGCATCCTGAAGCCTGGGAAGTCATTAATTTGATTGTCCAGTATTTCCCTTATGAGATAATGCCTCACATAGCAAATGTGTACAGTGCGAGCTGAAAATGCATTTTCAGCACTAAAAAACCAAACTTTTATAACAGCTAAACCAAACGTTTCCAATGTAAATTTCCACCTTTATATAGTGTAAAAAGACATCCTGAAGCCTGGGCAGTCATTAATTCGATTGTCCAATATTTCCTTTATGAGATAATGCCTCTCATAGGCAAATGTATACAGCGCGAGCTGAAAATGCATTTACAGCACTAAAAAACCAAACTTTTATAACAGCTAAACCAAACTTTCCAATGTAAATTTCCACCTTTATATAGTGTAAAAAGGCATCCTGAAGCCTGGGAAGTCATTAATTTGATTGTCCAGTATTTCCCTTATGAGATAATGCCTCACATAGCAAATGTGTACAGTGCGAGCTGAAAATGCATTTTCAGCACTAAAAAACCAAACTTTTATAACAGCTAAACCAAACGTTTCCAATGTAAATTTCCACCTTTATATAGTGTAAAAAGACATCCTGAAGCCTGGGCAGTCATTAATTCGATTGTCCAATATTTCCTTTATGAGATAATGCCTCTCATAGCAAATGTGTACAGCGCGAGCTGAAAATGCATTTTCAGCACTAAAAAACCAAACTTTTATAACACCTAAACCAAACGTTTCCAATGTAAATTTCCTCCTTTATATAGTGTAAAAAGACATCCTGAAGCCTGGGCAGTCATTAATTTGATTGTCCAATATTTCCCTTATGAGATAATGCCTCTCATAGCAAATGTGTACAGCGCGAGCTGAAAATGCATTTACAGCACTAAAAAACCAAACTTTTATAAAAGCTAAACCAAACGTTTCCAATGTAAATTTCCACCTTTATATAGTGTAGAAAGGCATCCTGAAGCCTGGAAAGTCATTAATTTGATTTTCCAGTATTTCCTTCATGAGATATTGCAACATTTAGAAAAAGTGTACAGCGCCAGCAGACAATGAATTTTCAGCACTAAAAAAACGAAACTTCATTAACAGCTAAACTAAACGTTTCCAATGTAAATTTCCACCTTTATATAGTGTAAAAAGACATCCTGAAGCCCGGGCAGCCATTAATTTGATTGTCCAATATTTCCCTTATGAGATAATGCCTCTCATAGCAAATGTGTACAGCGCGAGCTGAAAATGCATTTACAGCACTAAAAAACCAAACTTTTATAACAGCTAAACCAAACGTTTCCAATGTAAATTTCCACCTTTATATAGTGTAAAAAGACATCCTGAAGCCTGGGCAGTCATTAATTTGATTGTCCAATATTTCCCTTATGAGATAATGCCTCTCATAGCAAATGTGTACAGCGCGAGCTGAAAATGCATTTACAGCACTAAAAAAACAAACTTTTATAACAGCTAAACCAAACGTTTCCAATGTAAATTTCCACCTTTATATAGTGTAGAAAGGCATCCTGAAGCCTGGAAAGTCATTAATTTGATTGTCCAGTATTTCCTTCATGAGATATTGCAACACTTAGAAAAAGTGTACAGCGCCAGCAGACAATGAATTTTCAGCACTAAAAAAACGAAACTTCATTAACAGCTAAACTAAATGTTTCCAATGTAAATTTCCACCTTTATATAGTGTAAAAAGACATCCTGAAGCCTGGGCAGTCATTAATTTGATTGTCCAATATTTCCCTTATGAGATAATGCCTCTCATAGCAAATGTGTACAGCGCGAGCTGAAAATGCATTTACAGCACTAAAAAACCAAACTTTTATAACAGCTAAACCAAACGTTTCCAATGTAAATTTCCACCTTTATATAGTGTAAAAAGGCATCCTGAAGCCTGGAAAGTCTTTAATTTGATTGTCCAGTATTTCCTTCATGAGATATTGCAACACTTAGAAAAAGTGTACAGCGCCAGCAGACAATGAATTTCCAGCACTAAAAAAACGAAACTTCATTAACAGCTAAACTAAACGTTTCCAATGTAAATTTCCACCTTTATATAGTGTAGAAAGGCATCCTGAAGCCTGGAAAGTCATTAATTTGATTGTCCAGTATTTCCTTCATGAGATATTGCAACACTTAGAAAAAGTGTACAGCGCCAGCAGACAATGAATTTTCAGCACTAAAAAAACGAAACTTCATTAACAGCTAAACCAAACGTTTCCAATGTAAATTTCCACATTTATAGAGTGTAAAAAGGCATCCTGAAGCCTGGGAAGTCATTAATTTGATTGTCCAGTATTTCCCTTATGAGATAATGCCTCACATAGCAAATGTGTACAGTGCGAGCTGAAAATGCATTTTCAGCACTAAAAAACCAAACTTTTATAACAGCTAAACCAAACGTTTCCAATGTAAATTTCCACCTTTATATAGTGTAAAAAGACATCCTGAAGCCTGGGCAGTCATTAATTTGATTGTCCAGTATTTCCCTTATGAGATAATGCCTCACATAGCAAATGTGTACAGCGCGAGCTGAAAATGCATTTACAGCACTAAAAAAACAAACTTTTATAACAGCTAAACCAAACGTTTCCAATGTAAATTTCCACATTTATAGAGTGTAAAAATGCATCCTGAAGCCTGGGAAGTCATTAATTTGATTGTCCAGTATTTCCCTTATGAGATAATGCCTCACATAGCAAATGTGTACAGTGCGAGCTGAAAATGCATTTTCAGCACTAAAAAACCAAACTTTTATAACAGCTAAACCAAACGTTTCCAATGTAAATTTCCACCTTTATATAGTGTAAAAAGACATCCTGAAGCCTGGGCAGTCATTAATTTGATTGTCCAATATTTCCCTTATGAGATAATGCCTCTCATAGCAAATGTGTACAGCGCGAGCTGAAAATGCATTTACAGCACTAAAAAAACAAACTTTTATAACAGCTAAACCAAACGTTTCCAATGTAAATTTCCACCTTTATATAGTGTAAAAAGACATCCTGAAGCCTGGGCAGTCATTAATTTGATTGTCCAATATTTCCCTTATGAGATAATGCCTCTCATAGCAAATGTGTACAGCGCGAGCTGAAAATGCATTTACAGCACTAAAAAAACAAACTTTTATAACAGCTAAACCAAACGTTTCCAATGTAAATTTCCACCTTTATATAGTGTAGAAAGGCATCCTGAAGCCTGGAAAGTCATTAATTTGATTGTCCAGTATTTCCTTCATGAGATATTGCAACACTTAGCAGAAGTGTACAGCGCCAGCAGACAATGAATTTTCAGCACTAAAAAAACGAAACTTCATTAACAGCTAAACTAAATGTTTCCAATGTAAATTTCCACCTTTATATAGTGTAAAAAGACATCCTGAAGCCTGGGCAGTCATTAATTTGATTGTCCAATATTTCCCTTATGAGATAATGCCTCTCATAGCAAATGTGTACAGCGCGAGCTGAAAATGCATTTACAGCACTAAAAAACCAAACTTTTATAACAGCTAAACCAAACGTTTCCAATGTAAATTTCCACCTTTATATAGTGTAAAAAGGCATCCTGAAGCCTGGAAAGTCTTTAATTTGATTGTCCAGTATTTCCTTCATGAGATATTGCAACACTTAGAAAAAGTGTACAGCGCCAGCAGACAATGAATTTCCAGCACTAAAAAAACGAAACTTCATTAACAGCTAAACTAAACGTTTCCAATGTAAATTTCCACCTTTATATAGTGTAAAAAGACATCCTGAAGCCTGGGCAGTCATTAATTTGATTGTCCAATATTTCCCTTATGAGATAATGCCTCTCATAGCAAATGTGTACAGCGCGAGCTGAAAATGCATTTACAGCACTAAAAAACCAAACTTTTATAACAGCTAAACCAAACGTTTCCAATGTAAATTTCCACCTTTATATAGTGTAGAAAGGCATCCTGAAGCCTGGAAAGTCATTAATTTGATTGTCCAGTATTTCCTTCATGAGATATTGCAACACTTAGAAAAAGTGTACAGCGCCAGCAGACAATGAATTTTCAGCACTAAATAAACGAAACTTCATTAACAGCTAAACCAAACGTTTCCAATGTAAATTTCCACATTTATAGAGTGTAAAAAGGCATCCTGAAGCCTGGGAAGTCATTAATTTGATTGTCCAGTATTTCCCTTATGAGATAATGCCTCACATAGCAAATGTGTACAGTGCGAGCTGAAAATGCATTTTCAGCACTAAAAAACCAAACTTTTATAACAGCTAAACCAAACGTTTCCAATGTAAATTTCCACCTTTATATAGTGTAAAAAGACATCCTGAAGCCTGGGCAGTCATTAATTTGATTGTCCAGTATTTCCCTTATGAGATAATGCCTCACATAGCAAATGTGTACAGCGCGAGCTGAAAATGCATTTACAGCACTAAAAAAACAAACTTTTATAACAGCTAAACCAAACGTTTCCAATGTAAATTTCCACATTTATAGAGTGTAAAAATGCATCCTGAAGCCTGGGAAGTCATTAATTTGATTGTCCAGTATTTCCCTTATGAGATAATGCCTCACATAGCAAATGTGTACAGTGCGAGCTGAAAATGCATTTTCAGCACTAAAAAACCAAACTTTTATAACAGCTAAACCAAACGTTTCCAATGTAAATTTCCACCTTTATATAGTGTAAAAAGACATCCTGAAGCCTGGGCAGTCATTAATTTGATTGTCCAATATTTCCCTTATGAGATAATGCCTCTCATAGCAAATGTGTACAGCGCGAGCTGAAAATGCATTTACAGCACTAAAAAACCAAACTTTTATAACAGCTAAACCAAACGTTTCCAATGTAAATTTCCACCTTTATATAGTGTAGAAAGGCATCCTGAAGCCTGGAAAGTCATTAATTTGATTGTCCAGTATTTCCTTCATGAGATATTGCAACACTTAGAAAAAGTGTACAGCGCCAGTAGACAATGAATTTTCAGCACTAAAAAAACGAAACTTCATTAACAGCTAAACTAAACGTTTCCAATGTAAATTTCCACCTTTATATAGTGTAAAAAGACATCCTGAAGCCTGGGCAGTCATTAATTTGATTGTCCAATATTTCCCTTATGAGATAATGCCTCTCATAGCAAATGTGTACAGCGCGAGCTGAAAATGCATTTACAGCACTAAAAAACCAAACTTTTATAACAGCTAAACCAAACGTTTCCAATGTAAATTTCCACCTTTATATAGTGTAGAAAGGCATCCTGGAGCCTGGAAAGTCATTAATTTGATTGTCCAGTATTTCCTTCATGAGATATTGCAACACTTAGAAAAAGTGTACAGCGCCAGCAGACAATGAATTTTCAGCACTAAAAAAACCAAACTTTTATAACAGCTAAACCAAACGTTTCCAGTGTAAATTTCCACCTTTATATAGTGTAAAAAGACATCCTGAAGCCTGGGCAGTCATTAATTTGATTGTCCAGTATTTCCCTTATGAGATAATGCCTCACATAGCAAATGTGTACAGCGCGAGCTGAAAATGCATTTACAGCACTAAAAAAACAAACTTTTATAACAGCTAAACCAAACGTTTCCAATGTAAATTTCCACCTTTATATAGTGTAGAAAGGCATCCTGAAGCCTGGAAAGTCATTAATTTGATTGTCCAGTATTTCCTACATGAGATATTGCAAAACTTAGAAAAAGTGTACAGCGCCAGCAGACAATGAATTTTCAGCACTAAAAAAACGAAACTTCATTAACAGCTAAACCAAACGTTTCCAATGTAAATTTCCACATTTATAGAGTGTAAAAAGGCATCCTGAAGCCTGGGAAGTCATTAATTTGATTGTCCAGTATTTCCCTTATGAGATAATGCCTCACATAGCAAATGTGTACAGTGCGAGCTGAAAATGCATTTTCAGCACTAAAAAACCAAACTTATATAACACCTAAACCAAACGTTTCCAATGTAAATTTCCACCTTTATATAGTGTAAAAAGACATCCTGAAACCTGGGCAGTCATTAATTTGATTGTCCAATATTTCCCTTATGAGATAATGCCTCTCATAGCAAATGTGTACAGCGCGAGCTGAAAATGCATTTACAGCACTAAAAAACCAAACTTTTATAACAGCTAAACCAAACGTTTCCAATGTAAATTTCCACCTTTATATAGTGTAAAAAGACATCCTGAAGCCTGGGCAGTCATTAATTTGATTGTCCAATATTTCCCTTATGAGATAATGCCTCTCATAGCAAATGTGTACAGCGCGAGCTGAAAATGCATTTTCAGCACTAAAAAAACAAACTTTTATAACAGCTAAACCAAACGTTTCAAATGTAAATTTCCACCTTTATATAGTGTAAAAAGACATCCTGAAGCCTGGGCAGTCATTAATTTGATTGTCCAATATTTCCCTTATGAGATAATGCCTCTCATAGCAAATGTGTACAGCGCGAGCTGAAAATGCATTTACAGCACTAAAAAACCAAACTTTTATAACAGCTAAACCAAACGTTTCCAATGTAAATTTCCACCTTTATATAGTGTAGAAAGGCATCCTGAAGCCTGGAAAGTCATTAATTTGATTGTCCAGTATTTCCTTCATGAGATATTGCAACACTTAGAAAAAGTGTACAGCGCCAGCAGACAATGAATTTTCAGCACTAAATAAACGAAACTTCATTAACAGCTAAACCAAACGTTTCCAATGTAAATTTCCACATTTATAGAGTGTAAAAAGGCATCCTGAAGCCTGGGAAGTCATTAATTTGATTGTCCAGTATTTCCCTTATGAGATAATGCCTCACATAGCAAATGTGTACAGTGCGAGCTGAAAATGCATTTTCAGCACTAAAAAACCAAACTTTTATAACAGCTAAACCAAACGTTTCCAATGTAAATTTCCACCTTTATATAGTGTAAAAAGACATCCTGAAGCCTGGGCAGTCATTAATTTGATTGTCCAGTATTTCCCTTATGAGATAATGCCTCACATAGCAAATGTGTACAGCGCGAGCTGAAAATGCATTTACAGCACTAAAAAAACAAACTTTTATAACAGCTAAACCAAACGTTTCCAATGTAAATTTCCACATTTATAGAGTGTAAAAATGCATCCTGAAGCCTGGGAAGTCATTAATTTGATTGTCCAGTATTTCCCTTATGAGATAATGCCTCACATAGCAAATGTGTACAGTGCGAGCTGAAAATGCATTTTCAGCACTAAAAAACCAAACTTTTATAACAGCTAAACCAAACGTTTCCAATGTAAATTTCCACCTTTATATAGTGTAAAAAGACATCCTGAAGCCTGGGCAGTCATTAATTTGATTGTCCAATATTTCCCTTATGAGATAATGCCTCTCATAGCAAATGTGTACAGCGCGAGCTGAAAATGCATTTACAGCACTAAAAAACCAAACTTTTATAACAGCTAAACCAAACGTTTCCAATGTAAATTTCCACCTTTATATAGTGTAGAAAGGCATCCTGAAGCCTGGAAAGTCATTAATTTGATTGTCCAGTATTTCCTTCATGAGATATTGCAACACTTAGAAAAAGTGTACAGCGCCAGTAGACAATGAATTTTCAGCACTAAAAAAACGAAACTTCATTAACAGCTAAACTAAACGTTTCCAATGTAAATTTCCACCTTTATATAGTGTAAAAAGACATCCTGAAGCCTGGGCAGTCATTAATTTGATTGTCCAATATTTCCCTTATGAGATAATGCCTCTCATAGCAAATGTGTACAGCGCGAGCTGAAAATGCATTTACAGCACTAAAAAACCAAACTTTTATAACAGCTAAACCAAACGTTTCCAATGTAAATTTCCACCTTTATATAGTGTAGAAAGGCATCCTGGAGCCTGGAAAGTCATTAATTTGATTGTCCAGTATTTCCTTCATGAGATATTGCAACACTTAGAAAAAGTGTACAGCGCCAGCAGACAATGAATTTTCAGCACTAAAAAAACCAAACTTTTATAACAGCTAAACCAAACGTTTCCAGTGTAAATTTCCACCTTTATATAGTGTAAAAAGACATCCTGAAGCCTGGGCAGTCATTAATTTGATTGTCCAGTATTTCCCTTATGAGATAATGCCTCACATAGCAAATGTGTACAGCGCGAGCTGAAAATGCATTTACAGCACTAAAAAAACAAACTTTTATAACAGCTAAACCAAACGTTTCCAATGTAAATTTCCACCTTTATATAGTGTAGAAAGGCATCCTGAAGCCTGGAAAGTCATTAATTTGATTGTCCAGTATTTCCTACATGAGATATTGCAAAACTTAGAAAAAGTGTACAGCGCCAGCAGACAATGAATTTTCAGCACTAAAAAAACGAAACTTCATTAACAGCTAAACCAAACGTTTCCAATGTAAATTTCCACATTTATAGAGTGTAAAAAGGCATCCTGAAGCCTGGGAAGTCATTAATTTGATTGTCCAGTATTTCCCTTATGAGATAATGCCTCACATAGCAAATGTGTACAGTGCGAGCTGAAAATGCATTTTCAGCACTAAAAAACCAAACTTATATAACACCTAAACCAAACGTTTCCAATGTAAATTTCCACCTTTATATAGTGTAAAAAGACATCCTGAAACCTGGGCAGTCATTAATTTGATTGTCCAATATTTCCCTTATGAGATAATGCCTCTCATAGCAAATGTGTACAGCGCGAGCTGAAAATGCATTTACAGCACTAAAAAACCAAACTTTTATAACAGCTAAACCAAACGTTTCCAATGTAAATTTCCACCTTTATATAGTGTAAAAAGACATCCTGAAGCCTGGGCAGTCATTAATTTGATTGTCCAATATTTCCCTTATGAGATAATGCCTCTCATAGCAAATGTGTACAGCGCGAGCTGAAAATGCATTTTCAGCACTAAAAAAACAAACTTTTATAACAGCTAAACCAAACGTTTCAAATGTAAATTTCCACCTTTATATAGTGTAAAAAGACATCCTGAAGCCTGGGCAGTCATTAATTTGATTGTCCAATATTTCCCTTATGAGATAATGCCTCTCATAGCAAATGTGTACAGTGCGAGCTGAAAATGCATTTACAGCACTAAAAAAACAAACTTTTATAACAGCTAAACCAAACGTTTCCAATGTAAATTTCCACCTTTATATAGTGTAAAAAGACATCCTGAAGCCTGGGCAGTCATTAATTTGATTGTCCAATATTTCCCTTATGAGATAATGCCTCTCATAGCAAATGTGTACAGTGCGAGCTGAAAATGCATTTACAGCACTAAAAAAACAAACTTTTATAACAGCTAAACCAAACGTTTCCAATGTAAATTTCCACCTTTATATAGTGTAAAAAGACATCCTGAAGCCTGGGCAGTCATTAATTTGATTGTCCAATATTTCCCTTATGAGATAATGCCTCTCATAGCAAATGTGTACAGCGCGAGCTGAAAATGCATTTACAGCACTAAAAAACCAAACTTTTATAACAGCTAAACCAAACGTTTCCAATGTAAATTTCCACCTTTATATAGTGTAGAAAGGCATCCTGAAGCCTGGAAAGTCATTAATTTGATTGTCCAGTATTTCCTTCATGAGATATTGCAACACTTAGAAAAAGTGTACAGCGACAGCAGACAATGAATTTTCAGCACTAAAAAAACGAAACTTCATTAACAGCTAAACCAAACGTTTCCAATGTAAATTTCCACATTTATAGAGTGTAAAAAGGCATCCTGAAGCCTGGGAAGTCATTAATTTGATTGTCCAGTATTTCCCTTATGAGATAATGCCTCACAGCAAATGTGTACAGTGCGAGCTGAAAATGCATTTACAGCACTAAAAAAACAAACTTTTATAACAGCTAAACCAAACGTTTCCAATGTAAATTTCCACCTTTATATAGTGTAGAAAGGCATCCTGAAGCCTGGAAAGTCATTAATTTGATTGTCCAGTATTTCCTTCATGAGATATTGCAACACTTAGAAAAAGTGTACAGCGCCAGCAGACAATGAATTTTCAGCACTAAATAAACGAAACTTCATTAACAGCTAAAGTAAACGTTTCCAATGTAAATTTCCACCTTTATATAGTGTAAAAAGACATCCTGAAGCCTGGGCAGTCATTAATTTGATTGTCCAATATTTCCCTTATGAGATAATGCCTCTCATAGCAAATGTGTACAGTGCGAGCTGAAAATGCATTTACAGCACTAAAAAAACAAACTTTTATAACAGCTAAACCAAACGTTTCCAATGTAAATTTCCACCTTTATATAGTGTAAAAAGACATCCTGAAGCCTGGGCAGTCATTAATTTGATTGTCCAATATTTCCCTTATGAGATAATGCCTCTCATAGCAAATGTGTACAGCGCGAGCTGAAAATGCATTTACAGCACTAAAAAACCAAACTTTTATAACAGCTAAACCAAACGTTTCCAATGTAAATTTCCACCTTTATATAGTGTAGAAAGGCATCCTGAAGCCTGGAAAGTCATTAATTTGATTGTCCAGTATTTCCTTCATGAGATATTGCAACACTTAGAAAAAGTGTACAGCGCCAGCAGACAATGAATTTTCAGCACTAAATAAACGAAACTTCATTAACAGCTAAACCAAACGTTTCCAATGTAAATTTCCACATTTATAGAGTGTAAAAAGGCATCCTGAAGCCTGGGAAGTCATTAATTTGATTGTCCAGTATTTCCCTTATGAGATAATGCCTCACATAGCAAATGTGTACAGTGCGAGCTGAAAATGCATTTTCAGCACTAAAAAACCAAACTTTTATAACAGCTAAACCAAACGTTTCCAATGTAAATTTCCACCTTTATATAGTGTAAAAAGACATCCTGAAGCCTGGGCAGTCATTAATTTGATTGTCCAGTATTTCCCTTATGAGATAATGCCTCACATAGCAAATGTGTACAGCGCGAGCTGAAAATGCATTTACAGCACTAAAAAAACAAACTTTTATAACAGCTAAACCAAACGTTTCCAATGTAAATTTCCACATTTATAGAGTGTAAAAATGCATCCTGAAGCCTGGGAAGTCATTAATTTGATTGTCCAGTATTTCCCTTATGAGATAATGCCTCACATAGCAAATGTGTACAGTGCGAGCTGAAAATGCATTTTCAGCACTAAAAAACCAAACTTTTAATAACAGCTAAACCAAACGTTTCCAATGTAAATTTCCACCTTTATATAGTGTAAAAAGACATCCTGAAGCCTGGGCAGTCATTAATTTGATTGTCCAATATTTCCCTTATGAGATAATGCCTCTCATAGCAAATGTGTACAGCGCGAGCTGAAAATGCATTTACAGCACTAAAAAACCAAACTTTTATAACAGCTAAACCAAACGTTTCCAATGTAAATTTCCACCTTTATATAGTGTAGAAAGGCATCCTGAAGCCTGGAAAGTCATTAATTTGATTGTCCAGTATTTCCTTCATGAGATATTGCAACACTTAGAAAAAGTGTACAGCGCCAGTAGACAATGAATTTTCAGCACTAAAAAAACGAAACTTCATTAACAGCTAAACTAAACGTTTCCAATGTAAATTTCCACCTTTATATAGTGTAAAAAGACATCCTGAAGCCTGGGCAGTCATTAATTTGATTGTCCAATATTTCCCTTATGAGATAATGCCTCTCATAGCAAATGTGTACAGCGCGAGCTGAAAATGCATTTACAGCACTAAAAAACCAAACTTTTATAACAGCTAAACCAAACGTTTCCAATGTAAATTTCCACCTTTATATAGTGTAGAAAGGCATCCTGGAGCCTGGAAAGTCATTAATTTGATTGTCCAGTATTTCCTTCATGAGATATTGCAACACTTAGAAAAAGTGTACAGCGCCAGCAGACAATGAATTTTCAGCACTAAAAAAACCAAACTTTTATAACAGCTAAACCAAACGTTTCCAGTGTAAATTTCCACCTTTATATAGTGTAAAAAGACATCCTGAAGCCTGGGCAGTCATTAATTTGATTGTCCAGTATTTCCCTTATGAGATAATGCCTCACATAGCAAATGTGTACAGCGCGAGCTGAAAATGCATTTACAGCACTAAAAAAACAAACTTTTATAACAGCTAAACCAAACGTTTCCAATGTAAATTTCCACCTTTATATAGTGTAGAAAGGCATCCTGAAGCCTGGAAAGTCATTAATTTGATTGTCCAGTATTTCCCACATGAGATATTGCAAAACTTAGAAAAAGTGTACAGCGCCAGCAGACAATGAATTTTCAGCACTAAAAAAACGAAACTTCATTAACAGCTAAACCAAACGTTTCCAATGTAAATTTCCACATTTATAGAGTGTAAAAAGGCATCCTGAAGCCTGGGAAGTCATTAATTTGATTGTCCAGTATTTCCCTTATGAGATAATGCCTCACATAGCAAATGTGTACAGTGCGAGCTGAAAATGCATTTTCAGCACTAAAAAACCAAACTTATATAACACCTAAACCAAACGTTTCCAATGTAAATTTCCACCTTTATATAGTGTAAAAAGACATCCTGAAACCTGGGCAGTCATTAATTTGATTGTCCAATATTTCCCTTATGAGATAATGCCTCTCATAGCAAATGTGTACAGCGCGAGCTGAAAATGCATTTACAGCACTAAAAAACCAAACTTTTATAACAGCTAAACCAAACGTTTCCAATGTAAATTTCCACCTTTATATAGTGTAAAAAGACATCCTGAAGCCTGGGCAGTCATTAATTTGATTGTCCAATATTTCCCTTATGAGATAATGCCTCTCATAGCAAATGTGTACAGCGCGAGCTGAAAATGCATTTTCAGCACTAAAAAAACAAACTTTTATAACAGCTAAACCAAACGTTTCAAATGTAAATTTCCACCTTTATATAGTGTAAAAAGACATCCTGAAGCCTGGGCAGTCATTAATTTGATTGTCCAATATTTCCCTTATGAGATAATGCCTCTCATAGCAAATGTGTACAGTGCGAGCTGAAAATGCATTTACAGCACTAAAAAAACAAACTTTTATAACAGCTAAACCAAACGTTTCCAATGTAAATTTCCACCTTTATATAGTGTAAAAAGACATCCTGAAGCCTGGGCAGTCATTAATTTGATTGTCCAATATTTCCCTTATGAGATAATGCCTCTCATAGCAAATGTGTACAGTGCGAGCTGAAAATGCATTTACAGCACTAAAAAAACAAACTTTTATAACAGCTAAACCAAACGTTTCCAATGTAAATTTCCACCTTTATATAGTGTAAAAAGACATCCTGAAGCCTGGGCAGTCATTAATTTGATTGTCCAATATTTTCCTTATGAGATAATGCCTCTCATAGCAAATGTGTACAGCGCGAGCTGAAAATGCATTTACAGCACTAAAAAACCAAACTTTTATAACAGCTAAACCAAACGTTTCCAATGTAAATTTCCACCTTTATATAGTGTAGAAAGGCATCCTGAAGCCTGGAAAGTCATTAATTTGATTGTCCAGTATTTCCTTCATGAGATATTGCAACACTTAGAAAAAGTGTACAGCGCCAGCAGACAATGAATTTTCAGCACTAAAAAAACGAAACTTCATTAACAGCTAAACCAAACGTTTCCAATGTAAATTTCCACATTTATAGAGTGTAAAAAGGCATCCTGAAGCCTGGGAAGTCATTAATTTGATTGTCCAGTATTTCCCTTATGAGATAATGCCTCACAGCAAATGTGTACAGTGCGAGCTGAAAATGCATTTACAGCACTAAAAAAACAAACTTTTATAACAGCTAAACCAAACGTTTCCAATGTAAATTTCCACCTTTATATAGTGTAGAAAGGCATCCTGAAGCCTGGAAAGTCATTAATTTGATTGTCCAGTATTTCCTTCATGAGATATTGCAACACTTAGAAAAAGTGTACAGCGCCAGCAGACAATGAATTTTCAGCACTAAATAAACGAAACTTCATTAACAGCTAAAGTAAACGTTTCCAATGTAAATTTCCACCTTTATATAGTGTAAAAAGACATCCTGAAGCCTGGGCAGTCATTAATTTGATTGTCCAATATTTCCCTTATGAGATAATGCCTCTCATAGCAAATGTGTACAGTGCGAGCTGAAAATGCATTTACAGCACTAAAAAAACAAACTTTTATAACAGCTAAACCAAACGTTTCCAATGTAAATTTCCACCTTTATATAGTGTAAAAAGACATCCTGAAGCCTGGGCAGTCATTAATTTGATTGTCCAATATTTCCCTTATGAGATAATGCCTCTCATAGCAAATGTGTACAGCGCGAGCTGAAAATGCATTTACAGCACTAAAAAACCAAACTTTTATAACAGCTAAACCAAACGTTTCCAATGTAAATTTCCACCTTTATATAGTGTAGAAAGGCATCCTGAAGCCTGGAAAGTCATTAATTTGATTGTCCAGTATTTCCTTCATGAGATATTGCAACACTTAGAAAAAGTGTACAGCGCCAGCAGACAATGAATTTTCAGCACTAAAAAAACGAAACTTCATTAACAGCTAAACCAAACGTTTCCAATGTAAATTTCCACATTTATAGAGTGTAAAAAGGCATCCTGAAGCCTGGGAAGTCATTAATTTGATTGTCCAGTATTTCCCTTATGAGATAATGCCTCACATAGCAAATGTGTACAGTGCGAGCTGAAAATGCATTTTCAGCACTAAAAAACCAAACTTATATAACACCTAAACCAAACGTTTCCAATGTAAATTTCCACCTTTATATAGTGTAAAAAGACATCCTGAAGCCTGGGCAGTCATTAATTTGATTGTCCAATATTTCCCTTATGAGATAATGCCTCTCATAGCAAATGTGTACAGCGCGAGCTGAAAATGCATTTACAGCACTAAAAAAACCAAACTTTTATAACAGCTAAACCAAACGTTTCCAATGTAAATTTCCACCTTTATATAGTGTAGAAAGGCATCCTGAAGCCTGGAAAGTCATTAATTTGATTGTCCAGTATTTCCTTCATGAGATATTGCAACATTTAGAAAAAGTGTACAGCGCCAGCAGACAATGAATTTTCAGCACTAAAAAAACGAAACTTCATTAACAGCTAAACTAAACGTTTCCAATGTAAATTTCCACCTTTATATAGTGTAAAAAGACATCCTGAAGCCCGGGCAGCCATTAATTTGATTGTCCAATATTTCCCTTATGAGATAATGCCTCTCATAGCAAATGTGTACAGCGCGAGCTGAAAATGCATTTACAGCACTAAAAAAACAAACTTTTATAACAGCTAAACCAAACGTTTCCAATGTAAATTTCCACCTTTATATAGTGTAAAAAGACATCCTGAAGCCTGCGCAGTCATTAATTTGATTGTCCAATATTTCCCTTATGAGATAATGCCTCTCATAGCAAATGTGTACAGCGCGAGCTGAAAATGCATTTACAGCACTAAAAAACCAAACTTTTATAACAGCTAAACCAAACGTTTCCAATGTAAATTTCTACCTTTATATAGTGTAGAAAGGCATCCTGAAGCCTGGAAAGTCATTAATTTGATTGTCCAGTATTTCCTTCATGAGATATTGCAACACTTAGAAAAAGTGTACAGCGCCAGCAGACAATGAATTTTCAGCACTAAAAAAACGAAACTTCATTAACAGCTAAACTAAACGTTTCCAATGTAAATTTCCACCTTTATATAGTGTAAAAAGACATTCTGAAGCCTGGGCAGTCATTAATTTGATTGTCCAATATTTCCCTTATGAGATAATGCCTCTCATAGCAAATGTGTACAGCGCGAGCTGAAAATGCATTTACAGCACTAAAAAACCAAACTTTTATAACAGCTAAACCAAACGTTTCCAATGTAAATTTCCACCTTTATATAGTGTAGAAAGGCATCCTGAAGCCTGGAAAGTCATTAATTTGATTGTCCAGTATTTCCTTCATGAGATATTGCAACACTTAGAAAAAGTGTACAGCGCCAGCAGACAATGAATTTTCAGCACTAAAAAAACGAAACTTCATTAACAGCTAAACCAAACGTTTCCAATGTAAATTTCCACATTTATAGAGTGTAAAAAGGCATCCTGAAGCCTGGGAAGTCATTAATTTGATTGTCCAGTATTTCCCTTATGAGATAATGCCTCTCATAGCAAATGTGTACAGCGCGAGCTGAAAATGCATTTACAGCACTAAAAAAACAAACTTTTATAACAGCTAAACTAAACGTTTCCAATGTAAATTTCCACCTTTATATAGTGTAAAAAGGCATCCTGAAGCCTGGAAAGTCATTAATTTGATTGTCCAGTATTTCCTTCATGAGATATTGCAACACTTAGAAAAAGTGTACAGCGCCAGCAGACAATGAATTTTCAGCACTAAAAAAACGAAACTTCATTAACAGCTAAACCAAACGTTTCCAATGTAAATTTCCACATTTATAGAGTGTAAAAAGGCATCCTGAAGCCTGGGAAGTCATTAATTTGATTGTCCAGTATTTCCCTTATGAGATAATGCCTCACATAGCAAATGTGTACAGTGCGAGCTGAAAATGCATTTTCAGCACTAAAAAACCAAACTTATATAACACCTAAACCAAACGTTTCCAATGTAAATTTCCACCTTTATATAGTGTAAAAAGACATCCTGAAGCCTGGGCAGTCATTAATTTGATTGTCCAATATTTCCCTTATGAGATAATGCCTCTCATAGCAAATGTGTACAGCGCGAGCTGAAAATGCATTTACAGCACTAAAAAAACCAAACTTTTATAACAGCTAAACCAAACGTTTCCAATGTAAATTTCCACCTTTATATAGTGTAGAAAGGCATCCTGAAGCCTGGAAAGTCATTAATTTGATTGTCCAGTATTTCCTTCATGAGATATTGCAACATTTAGAAAAAGTGTACAGCGCCAGCAGACAATGAATTTTCAGCACTAAAAAAACGAAACTTCATTAACAGCTAAACTAAACGTTTCCAATGTAAATTTCCACCTTTATATAGTGTAAAAAGACATCCTGAAGCCCGGGCAGCCATTAATTTGATTGTCCAATATTTCCCTTATGAGATAATGCCTCTCATAGCAAATGTGTACAGCGCGAGCTGAAAATGCATTTACAGCACTAAAAAAACAAACTTTTATAACAGCTAAACCAAACGTTTCCAATGTAAATTTCCACCTTTATATAGTGTAAAAAGACATCCTGAAGCCTGCGCAGTCATTAATTTGATTGTCCAATATTTCCCTTATGAGATAATGCCTCTCATAGCAAATGTGTACAGCGCGAGCTGAAAATGCATTTACAGCACTAAAAAACCAAACTTTTATAACAGCTAAACCAAACGTTTCCAATGTAAATTTCTACCTTTATATAGTGTAGAAAGGCATCCTGAAGCCTGGAAAGTCATTAATTTGATTGTCCAGTATTTCCTTCATGAGATATTGCAACACTTAGAAAAAGTGTACAGCGCCAGCAGACAATGAATTTTCAGCACTAAAAAAACGAAACTTCATTAACAGCTAAACTAAACGTTTCCAATGTAAATTTCCACCTTTATATAGTGTAAAAAGACATTCTGAAGCCTGGGCAGTCATTAATTTGATTGTCCAATATTTCCCTTATGAGATAATGCCTCTCATAGCAAATGTGTACAGCGCGAGCTGAAAATGCATTTACAGCACTAAAAAACCAAACTTTTATAACAGCTAAACCAAACGTTTCCAATGTAAATTTCCACCTTTATATAGTGTAGAAAGGCATCCTGAAGCCTGGAAAGTCATTAATTTGATTGTCCAGTATTTCCTTCATGAGATATTGCAACACTTAGAAAAAGTGTACAGCGCCAGCAGACAATGAATTTTCAGCACTAAAAAAACGAAACTTCATTAACAGCTAAACCAAACGTTTCCAATGTAAATTTCCACATTTATAGAGTGTAAAAAGGCATCCTGAAGCCTGGGAAGTCATTAATTTGATTGTCCAGTATTTCCCTTCTGAGATAATGCCTCACATAGCAAATGTGTACAGTGCGAGCTGAAAATGCATTTTCAGCACTAAAAAAACAAACTTTTATAACAGCTAAACTAAACGTTTCCAATGTAAATTTCCACCTTTATATAGTGTAAAAAGACATCCTGAAGCCTGGGCAGTCATTAATTTGATTGTCCAATATTTCCCTTATGAGATAATGCCTCTCATAGCAAATGTGTACAGCGCGAGCTGAAAATGCATTTACAGCACTAAAAAAACAAACTTTTATAACAGCTAAACTAAACGTTTCCAATGTAAATTTCCACCTTTATATAGTGTAAAAAGACATCCTGAAGCCTGGGCAGTCATTAATTTGATTGTCCAATATTTCCCTTATGAGATAATGCCTCTCATAGCAAATGTGTACAGCGCGAGCTGAAAATGCATTTACAGCACTAAAAAACCAAACTTTTATAACAGCTAAACCAAACGTTTCCAATGTAAATTTCCACCTTTATATAGTGTAGAAAGGCATCCTGAAGCCTGGAAAGTCATTAATTTGATTGTCCAGTATTTCCTTCATGAGATATTGCAACACTTAGAAAAAGTGTACAGCGCCAGCAGACAATGAATTTTCAGCACTAAAAAAACGAAACTTCATTAACAGCTAAACCAAACGTTTCCAATGTAAATTTCCACATTTATAGAGTGTAAAAAGGCATCCTGAAGCCTGGGAAGTCATTAATTTGATTGTCCAGTATTTCCCTTATGAGATAATGCCTCACATAGCAAATGTGTACAGTGCGAGCTGAAAATGCATTTTCAGCACTAAAAAACCAAACTTTTATAACAGCTAAACCAAACGTTTCCAATGTAAATTTCCACCTTTATATAGTGTAAAAAGACATCCTGAAGCCTGGGCAGTCATTAATTTGATTGTCCAGTATTTCCCTTATGAGATAATGCCTCACATAGCAAATGTGTACAGCGCGAGCTGAAAATGCATTTACAGCACTAAAAAAACAAACTTTTATAACAGCTAAACTAAACGTTTCCAATGTAAATTTCCACCTTTTTATAGTGTAAAAAGACATCCTGAAGCCTGGGCAGTCATTAATTTGATTGTCCAATATTTCCCTTATGAGATAATGCCTCTCATAGCAAATGTGTACAGCGCGAGCTGAAAATGCATTTACAGCACTAAAAAACCAAACTTTTATAACAGCTAAACCAAACGTTTCCAATGTAAATTTCCACCTTTATATAGTGTAGAAAGGCATCCTGAAGCCTGGAAAGTCATTAATTTTATTGTCCAGTATTTCCTTCATGAGATATTGCAACACTTAGAAAAAGTGTACAGCGCCAGCAGACAATGAATTTTCAGCACTAAAAAAACGAAACTTCATTAACAGCTAAACCAAACGTTTCCAATGTAAATTTCCACATTTATAGAGTGTAAAAAGGCATCCTGAAGCCTGGGAAGTCATTAATTTGATTGTCCAGTATTTCCCTTATGAGATAATGCCTCACATAGCAAATGTGTACAGTGCGAGCTGAAAATGCATTTTCAGCACTAAAAAAACAAACTTTTATAACAGCTAAACTAAACGTTTCCAATGTAAATTTCCACCTTTATATAGTGTAAAAAGACATCCTGAAGCCTGGGCAGTCATTAATTTGATTGTCCAATATTTCCCTTATGAGATAATGCCTCTCATAGCAAATGTGTACAGCGCGAGCTGAAAATGCATTTACAGCACTAAAAAAACAAACTTTTATAACAGCTAAACTAAACGTTTCCAATGTAAATTTCCACCTTTATATAGTGTAAAAAGACATCCTGAAGCCTGGGCAGTCATTAATTTGATTGTCCAATATTTCCCTTATGAGATAATGCCTCTCATAGCAAATGTGTACAGCGCGAGCTGAAAATGCATTTACAGCACTAAAAACCCAAACTTTTATAACAGCTAAACCAAACGTTTCCAATGTAAATTTCCACCTTTATATAGTGTAGAAAGGCATCCTGAAGCCTGGAAAGTCATTAATTTGATTGTCCAGTATTTCCTTCATGAGATATTGCAACACTTAGAAAAGGTGTACAGCGCCAGCAGACAATGAATTTTCAGCACTAAAAAAACGAAACTTCATTAACAGCTAAACCAAACGTTTCCAATGTAAATTTCCACATTTATAGAGTGTAAAAATGCATCCTGAAGCCTGGGAAGTCATTAATTTGATTGTCAAGTATTTCCCTTATGAGATAATGCCTCACATAGCAAATGTGTACAGTGCAAGCTGAAAATGCATTTTCAGCACTAAAAAACCAAACTTTTATAACAGCTAAACCAAACGTTTCCAATGTAAATTTCCACCTTTATATAGTGTAAAAAGACATCCTGAAGCCTGGGCAGTCATTAATTTGATTGTCCAATATTTCCCTTATGAGATAATGCCTCTCATAGCAAATGTGTACAGCGCGAGCTGAAAATGCATTTACAGCACTAAAAAACCAAACTTTTATAACAGCTAAACCAAACGTTTCCAATGTAAATTTCCACCTTTATATAGTGTAGAAAGGCATCCTGAAGCCTGGAAAGTCATTAATTTGATTGTCCAGTATTTCCTTCATGAGATATTGCAACACTTAGAAAAAGTGTACAGCGCCAGTAGACAATGAATTTTCAGCACTAAAAAAACGAAACTTCATTAACAGCTAAACTAAACGTTTCCAATGTAAATTTCCACCTTTATATAGTGTAAAAAGACATCCTGAAGCCTGGGCAGTCATTAATTTGATTGTCCAATATTTCCCTTATGAGATAATGCCTCTCATAGCAAATGTGTACAGCGCGAGCTGAAAATGCATTTACAGCACTAAAAAACCAAACTTTTATAACAGCTAAACCAAACGTTTCCAATGTAAATTTCCACCTTTATATAGTGTAGAAAGGCATCCTGGAGCCTGGAAAGTCATTAATTTGATTGTCCAGTATTTCCTTCATGAGATATTGCAACACTTAGAAAAAGTGTACAGCGCCAGCAGACAATGAATTTTCAGCACTAAAAAAACCAAACTTTTATAACAGCTAAACCAAACGTTTCCAATGTAAATTTCCACCTTTATATAGTGTAAAAAGACATCCTGAAGCCTGGGCAGTCATTAATTTGATTGTCCAGTATTTCCCTTATGAGATAATGCCTCACATAGCAAATGTGTACAGCGCGAGCTGAAAATGCATTTACAGCACTAAAAAAACAAACTTTTATAACAGCTAAACCAAACGTTTCCAATGTAAATTTCCACCTTTATATAGTGTAGAAAGGCATCCTGAAGCCTGGAAAGTCATTAATTTGATTGTCCAGTATTTCCTACATGAGATATTGCAAAACTTAGAAAAAGTGTACAGCGCCAGCAGTCAATGAATTTTCAGCACTAAAAAAACGAAACTTCATTAACAGCTAAACCAAACGTTTCCAATGTAAATTTCCACATTTATAGAGTGTAAAAAGGCATCCTGAAGCCTGGGAAGTCATTAATTTGATTGTCCAGTATTTCCCTTATGAGATAATGCCTCACATAGCAAATGTGTACAGCGCGAGCTGAAAATGCATTTACAGCACTAAAAAACCAAACTTTTATAACAGCTAAACCAAACGTTTCCAATGTAAATTTCCACCTTTATATAGTGTAGAAAGGCATCCTGAAGCCTGGAAAGTGATTAATTTGATTGTCCAGTATTTCCTTCATGAGATATTGCAACACTTAGAAAAAGTGTACAGCGCCAGCAGACAATGAATTTTCAGCACTAAAAAACCGAAACTTCATTAACAGCTAAACTAAACGTTTCCAATGTAAATTTCCACCTTTATATAGTGTAAAAAGACATCCTGAAGCCTGGGCAGTCATTAATTTGATTGTCCAATATTTCCCTTATGAGATAATGCCTCTCATAGCAAATGTGTACAGCGCGAGCTGAAAATGCATTTACAGCACTAAAAAACCAAACTTTTATAACAGCTAAACCAAACGTTTCCAATGTAAATTTCCACCTTTATATAGTGTAGAAAGGCATCCTGAAGCCTGGAAAGTCATTAATTTGATTGTCCAGTATTTCCTTCATGAGATATTGCAACACTTAGAAAAAGTGTACAGCGCCAGCAGACAATGAATTTCCAGCACTAAAAAAACGAAACTTCATTAACAGCTAAACTAAACGTTTCCAATGTAAATTTCCACCTTTATATAGTGTAAAAAGACATCCTGAAGCCTGGGCAGTCATTAATTTGATTGTCCAATATTTCCCTTATGAGATAATGCCTCTCATAGCAAATGTGTACAGCGCGAGCTGAAAATGCATTTACAGCACTAAAAAACCAAACTTTTATAACAGCTAAACTAAACGTTTCCAATGTAAATTTCCACCTTTATATAGTGTAGAAAGGCATCCTGAAGCCTGGAAAGTCATTAATTTGATTGTCCAGTATTTCCTTCATGAGATATTGCAACACTTAGAAAAAGTGTACAGCGCCAGCAGACAATGAATTTTCAGCACTAAAAAAACGAAACTTCATTAACAGCTAAACCAAACGTTTCCAATGTAAATTTCCACATTTATAGAGTGTAAAAAGGCATCCTGAAGCCTGGGAAGTCATTAATTTGATTGTCCAGTATTTCCCTTATGAGATAATGCCTCACATAGCAAATGTGTACAGTGCGAGCTGAAAATGCATTTTCAGCACTAAAAAACCAAACTTTTATAACAGCTAAACCAAACGTTTCCAATGTAAATTTCCACCTTTATATAGTGTAAAAAGACATCCTGAAGCCTGGGCAGTCATTAATTTGATTGTCCAGTATTTCCCTTATGAGATAATGCCTCACATAGCAAATGTGTACAGCGCGAGCTGAAAATGCATTTACAGCACTAAAAAAACAAACTTTTATAACAGCTAAACTAAACGTTTCCAATGTAAATTTCCACCTTTATATAGTGTAAAAAGACATCCTGAAGCCTGGGCAGTCATTAATTTGATTGTCCAATATTTCCCTTATGAGATAATGCCTCTCATAGCAAATGTGTACAGCGCGAGCTTAAAATGCATTTACAGCACTAAAAACCCAAACTTTTATAACAGCTAAACCAAACGTTTCCAATGTAAATTTCCACCTTTATATAGTGTAGAAAGGCATCCTGAAGCCTGGAAAGTCATTAATTTGATTGTCCAGTATTTCCTTCATGAGATATTGCAACACTTAGAAAAGGTGTACGGCGCCAGCAGACAATGAATTTTCAGCACTAAAAAATCGAAACTTCATTAACAGCTAAACCAAACGTTTCCAATGTAAATTTCCACCTTTATATAGTGTAGAAAGGCATCCTGAAGCCTGGAAAGTCATTAATTTGATTGTCCAGTATTTCCTTCATGAGATATTGCAACACTTAGAAAAGGTGTACAGCGCCAGCAGACAATGAATTTTCAGCACTAAAAAAACGAAACTTCATTAACAGCTAAACCAAACGTTTCCAATGTAAATTTCCACATTTATAGAGTGTAAAAAGGCATCCTGAAGCCTGGGAAGTCATTAATTTGATTGTCCAGTATTTCCCTTATGAGATAATGCCTCACATAGCAAATGTGTACAGTTCGCGCTGAAAATGCATTTACAGCACTAAAAAACCAAACTTTTATAACAGCTAAACCAAACGTTTCCAATGTAAATTTCCACCTTTATATAGTGTAGAAAGGCATCCTGAAGCCTGGAAAGTCATTGATTTGATTGTCCAGTATTTCCTTCATGAGATATTGCAACACTTAGAAAAAGTGTACAGCGCCAGCAGACAATGAATTTTCAGCACTAAAAAAACGAAACTTCATTAACAGCTAAACTAAACGTTTCCAATGTAAATTTCCACCTTTATATAGAGTAAAAAGACATCCTGAAGCCTGGGCAGCCATTTATTTGATTGTCCAATATTTCCCTTATGAGATAATGCCTCTCATAGCAAATGTGTACAGCGCGAGCTGAAAATGCATTTACAGCACTAAAAAACCAAACTTTTATAACAGCTAAACCAAACGTTTCCAATGTAAATTTCCACCTTTATATAGTGTAAAAAGACATCCTGAAGCCTGGGCAGTCATTAATTTGATTGTCCAATATTTCCCTTATGAGATAATGCCTCTCATAGCAAATGTGTACAGCGCGAGCTGAAAATGCATTTACAGCACTAAAAAAACCAAACTTTTATAACAGCTAAACCAAACGTTTCCAATGTAAATTTCCACCTTTATATAGTGTAGAAAGGCACCCTGAAGCCTGGAAAGTCATTAATTTGATTGTCCAGTATTTCCTTCATGAGATATTGCAACACTTAGAAAAAGTGTACAGCGCCAGCAGACAATGAATTTTCAGCACTAAAAAAACGAAACTTCATTAACAGCTAAACCAAACGTTTCCAATGTAAATTTCCACATTTATAGAGTGTAAAAAGGCATCCTGAAGCCTGGGAAGTCATTAATTTGATTGTCCAGTATTTCCCTTATGAGATAATGCCTCACATAGCAAATGTGTACAGTGCGAGCTGAAAATGCATTTTCAGCACTAAAAAACCAAACTTTTATAACAGCTAAACCAAACGTTTCCAATGTAAATTTCCACCTTTATATAGTGTAAAAAGACATCCTGAAGCCTGGGCAGTCATTAATTCGATTGTCCAATATTTCCTTTATGAGATAATGCCTCTCATAGGCAAATGTATACAGCGCGAGCTGAAAATGCATTTACAGCACTAAAAAAACAAACTTTTATAACAGCTAAACCAAACTTTCCAATGTAAATTTCCACCTTTATATAGTGTAAAAATGCATCCTGAAGCCTGGGAAGTCATTAATTTGATTGTCCAGTATTTCCCTTATGAGATAATGCCTCACATAGCAAATGTGTACAGTGCGAGCTGAAAATGCATTTTCAGCACTAAAAAAACGAAACTTCATTAACAGCTAAACCAAACGTTTCCAATGTAAATTTCCACATTTATAGAGTATAAAAAGGCATCCCGAAGCCTGGGAAGTCATTAATTTGATTGTCCAGTATTTCCCTTATGAGATAATGCCTCACATAGCAAATGTGTACAGTGCGAGCTGAAAATGCATTTTCAGCACTAAAAAACCAAACTTTTATAACAGCGAAACCAAACGTTTCCAATGTAAATTTCCACCTTTATATAGTGTAAAAAGACATCCTGAAGCCTGGGCAGTCATTAATTTGATTGTCCAAAATTTCCCTTATGAGATAATGCCTCTCATAGCAAATGTGTACAACGCGAGCTGAAAATGCATTTACAGCACTAAAAAACCAAACTTTTATAACAGCTAAACCAAACGTTTCCAATGTAAATTTCTACCTTTATATAGTGTAGAAAGGCATCCTGAAGCCTGGAAAGTCATTAATTTGATTGTCCAGTATTTCCTTCATGAGATATTGCAACACTTAGAAAAAGTGTACAGCGCCAGCAGACAATGAATTTTCAGCACTAAAAAAACGAAACTTCATTAACAGCTAAACTAAACGTTTCCAATGTAAATTTCCATCTTTATATAGTGTAAAAAGACATCCTGAAGCCTGGGCAGTCATTAATTTTATTGTCCAATATTTCCCTTATGAGATAATGCCTCTCATAGCAAATGTGTACAGCGCGAGCTGAAAATGCATTTACAGCACTAAAAAACCAAACTTTTATAACAGCTAAACCAAACGTTTCCAATGTAAATTTCCACCTTTATATAGTGTAGAAAGGCATCCTGAAGCCTGGAAAGTCATTAATTTGATTGTCCAGTATTTCCTTCATGAGATATTGCAACACTTAGAAAAAGTGTACAGCGCCAGCAGACAATGAATTTTCAGCACAAAAAAAACGAAACTTCATTAACAGCTAAACCAAACGTTTCCAATGTAAATTTCCACATTTATAGAGTGTAAAAAGGCATCCTGAAGCCTGGGAAGTCATTAATTTGATTGTCCAGTATTTCCCTTATGAGATAATGCCTCACATAGCAAATGTGTACAGTGCGAGCTGAAAATGCATTTTCAGCACTAAAAAACCAAACTTTTATAACAGCTAAACCAAACGTTTCCAATGTAAATTTCCACCTTTATATAGTGTAAAAAGACATCCTGAAGCCTGGGCAGTCATTAATTTGATTGTCCAGTATTTCCCTTATGAGATAATGCCTCACATAGCAAATGTGTACAGCGCGAGCTGAAAATGCATTTACAGCACTAAAAAAACAAACTTTTATAACAGCTAAACTAAACGTTTCCAATGTAAATTTCCACCTTTATATAGTGTAAAAAGACATCCTGAAGCCTGGGCAGTCATTAATTTGATTGTCCAATATTTCCCTTATGAGATAATGCCTCTCATAGCAAATGTGTACAGCGCGAGCTGAAAATGCATTTACGGGACTAAAAACCCAAACTTTTATAACAGCTAAACCAAACGTTTCCAATGTAAATTTCCACCTTTATATAGTGTAGAAAGGCATCTTGAAGCCTGGAAAGTCATTAATTTGATTGTCCAATATTTCCTTCATGAGATATTGCAACACTTAGAAAAGGTGTACAGCGCCAGCAGACAATGAATTTTCAGCACTAAAAAACGAAACTTCATTAACAGCTAAACCAAACGTTTCCAATGTAAATTTCCACATTTATAGAGTGTAAAAAAGCATCCTGGAGCCTGGGAAGTCATTAATTTGATTGTCCAGTATTTCCCTTATGAGATAATGCCTCACATAGCAAATGTGTACAGTGCGAGCTGAAAATGCATTTTCAGCACTAAAAAACCAAACTTTTATAACAGCTAAACCAAACGTTTCCAATGTAAATTCCACCTTTATATAGTGTAAAAAGACATCCTGAAGCCTGGGCAGTCATTAATTTGATTGTCCAATATTTCCCTTATGAGATAATGCCTCTCATAGCAAATGTGTACAGCGCGAGCTGAAAATGCATTTACAGCACTAAAAAACCAAACTTTTATAACAGCTAAACCAAACGTTTCCAATGTAAATTTCCACCTTTATATAGTGTAGAAAGGCATCCTGAAGCCTGGAAAGTCATTAATTTGATTGTCCAGTATTTCCTTCATAAGATATTGCAACACTTAGAAAAAGTGTACAGCGCCAGGAGACAATGAATTTTCAGCACTAAAAAACCGAAACTTCATTAACAGCTAAACTAAACGTTTCCAATGTAAATTTCCACCTTTATATAGTGTAAAAAGACATCCTGAAGCCTGGGCAGCCATTAATTTGATTGTCCAATATTTCCCTTATGAGATAATGCCTCTCATAGCAAATGTGTACAGCGCGAGCTGAAAATGCATTTACAGCACTAAAAAACCAAACTTTTATAACAGCTAAACCAAACGTTTCCAATGTAAATTTCCACCTTTATATAGTGTAAAAAGACATCCTGAAGCCTGGGCAGTCATTAATTTGATTGTCCAGTATTTCCCTTATGAGATAATGCCTCACATAGCAAATGTGTACAGCGCGAGCTGAAAATGCATTTACAGCACTAAAAAAACAAACTTTTATAACAGCTAAACTAAACGTTTCCAATGTAAATTTCCACCTTTATATAGTGTAAAAAGACATCCTGAAGCCTGGGCAGCCATTAATTTGATTGTCCAATATTTCCCTTATGAGATAATGCCTCTCATAGCAAATGTGTACAGCGCGAGCTGAAAATGCATTTACAGCACTAAAAAAACAAACTTTTATAACAGCTAAACCAAACGTTTCCAATGTAAATTTCCACCTTTATATAGTGTAGAAAGGCATCCTGAAGCCTGGAAAGTCATTAATTTGATTGTCCAGTATTTCCTTCATGAGATATTGCAACACTTAGAAAAAGTGTACAGCGCCAGCAGACAATGAATTTTCAGCACTAAAAAAACGAAACTTCATTAACAGCTAAACCAAACGTTTCCAATGTAAATTTCCACATTTATAGAGTGTAAAAAGGCATCCTGAAGCCTGGGAAGTCATTAATTTGATTGTCCAGTATTTCCCTTATGAGATAATGCCTCACATAGCAAATGTGTACAGTGCGAGCTGAAAATGCATTTTCAGCACTAAAAAACCAAACTTTTATAACAGCTAAACCAAACGTTTCCAATGTAAATTTCCACCTTTATATAGTGTAAAAAGACATCCTGAAGCCTGGGCAGTCATTAATTTGATTGTCCAGTATTTCCCTTATGAGATAATGCCTCACATAGCAAATGTGTACAGTGCGAGCTGAAAATGCATTTTCAGCACGAAAAAAACCAAACTTTTATAACAACTAAACCAAACGTTTCCAATGTAAATTTCCACCTTTATATAGTGTAAAAAGACATCCTGGAGCCTGGGCAGTCATTAATTTGATTGTCCAATATTTCCCTTATGAGATAATGCCTCTCATAGCAAATGTGTACAGCGCGAGCTGAAAATGCATTTACAGCACTAAAAAAACAAACTTTTATAACAGCTAAACCAAACGTTTCCAATGTACATTTCCACCTTTATATAGTGTAGAAAGGCATCCTGAAGCCTGGAAAGTCATTAATTTGATTGTCCAGTATTTCCTTCATGAGATATTGCAACACTTAGAAAAAGTGTACAGCGCCAGCAGACAATGAATTTTCAGCACTAAAAAAACGAAACTTCATTAACAGCTAAACTAAACGTTTCCAATGTAAATTTCCACCTTTATATAGTGTAAAAAGACATCCTGAAGCCTGGGCAGTCATTAATTTGATTGTCCAATATTTCCCTTATGAGATAATGCCTCTCATAGCAAATGTGTACAGCGCGAGCTGAAAATGCATTTACAGCACTAAAAAACCAAACTTTTATAACAGCTAAACCAAACGTTTCCAATGTAAATTTCCACCTTTATATAGTGTAGAAAGGCATCCTGAAGCCTGGAAAGTCATTAATTTGATTGTCCAGTATTTCCTTCATGAGATATTGCAACACTTAGAAAAAGTGTACAGCGCCAGCAGACAATGAATTTTCAGCACAAAAAAAACGAAACTTCATTAACAGCTAAACCAAACGTTTCCAATGTAAATTTCCACATTTATAGAGTGTAAAAAGGCATCCTGAAGCCTGGGAAGTCATTAATTTGATTGTCCAGTATTTCCCTTATGAGATAATGCCTCACATAGCAAATGTGTACAGTGCGAGCTGAAAATGCATTTTCAGCACTAAAAAACCAAACTTTTATAACAGCTAAACCAAACGTTTCCAATGTAAATTTCCACCTTTATATAGTGTAAAAAGACATCCTGAAGCCTGGGCAGTCATTAATTTGATTGTCCAGTATTTCCCTTATGAGATAATGCCTCACATAGCAAATGTGTACAGCGCGAGCTGAAAATGCATTTACAGCACTAAAAAAACAAACTTTTATAACAGCTAAACTAAACGTTTCCAATGTAAATTTCCACCTTTATATAGTGTAGAAAGGCATCCTGAAGCCTGGAAAGTCATTAATTTGATTGTCCAGTATTTCCTTCATGAGATATTGCAACACTTAGAAAAAGTGTACAGCGCCAGCAGACAATGAATTTTCAGCACTAAAAAAACGAAACTTCATTAACAGCTAAACCAAACGTTTCCAATGTAAATTTCCACATTTATAGAGTGTAAAAAGGCATCCTGAAGCCTGGGAAGTCATTAATTTGATTGTCCAGTATTTCCCTTATGAGATAATGCCTCACATAGCAAATGTGTACAGCGCGAGCTGAAAATGCATTTACAGCACTAAAAAACCAAACTTTTATAACAGCTAAACCAAACGTTTCCAATGTAAATTTCCACCTTTATATAGTGTAGAAAGGCATCCTGAAGCCTGGAAAGTGATTAATTTGATTGTCCAGTATTTCCTTCATAAGATATTGCAACACTTAGAAAAAGTGTACAGCGCCAGGAGACAATGAATTTTCAGCACTAAAAAACCGAAACTTCATTAACAGCTAAACTAAACGTTTCCAATGTAAATTTCCACCTTTATATAGTGTAAAAAGACATCCTGAAGCCTGGGCAGCCATTAATTTGATTGTCCAATATTTCCCTTATGAGATAATGCCTCTCATAGCAAATGTGTACAGCGCGAGCTGAAAATGCATTTACAGCACTAAAAAACCAAACTTTTATAACAGCTAAACCAAACGTTTCCAATGTAAATTTCCACCTTTATATAGTGTAAAAAGACATCCTGAAGCCTGGGCAGTCATTAATTTGATTGTCCAGTATTTCCCTTATGAGATAATGCCTCACATAGCAAATGTGTACAGCGCGAGCTGAAAATGCATTTACAGCACTAAAAAAACAAACTTTTATAACAGCTAAACTAAACGTTTCCAATGTAAATTTCCACCTTTATATAGTGTAAAAAGACATCCTGAAGCCTGGGCAGCCATTAATTTGATTGTCCAATATTTCCCTTATGAGATAATGCCTCTCATAGCAAATGTGTACAGCGCGAGCTGAAAATGCATTTACAGCACTAAAAAAACAAACTTTTATAACAGCTAAACCAAACGTTTCCAATGTAAATTTCCACCTTTATATAGTGTAGAAAGGCATCCTGAAGCCTGGAAAGTCATTAATTTGATTGTCCAGTATTTCCTTCATGAGATATTGCAACACTTAGAAAAAGTGTACAGCGCCAGCAGACAATGAATTTTCAGCACTAAAAAAACGAAACTTCATTAACAGCTAAACCAAACGTTTCCAATGTAAATTTCCACATTTATAGAGTGTAAAAAGGCATCCTGAAGCCTGGGAAGTCATTAATTTGATTGTCCAGTATTTCCCTTATGAGATAATGCCTCACATAGCAAATGTGTACAGTGCGAGCTGAAAATGCATTTTCAGCACTAAAAAACCAAACTTTTATAACAGCTAAACCAAACGTTTCCAATGTAAATTTCCACCTTTATATAGTGTAAAAAGACATCCTGAAGCCTGGGCAGTCATTAATTTGATTGTCCAGTATTTCCCTTATGAGATAATGCCTCACATAGCAAATGTGTACAGTGCGAGCTGAAAATGCATTTTCAGCACGAAAAAAACCAAACTTTTATAACAACTAAACCAAACGTTTCCAATGTAAATTTCCACCTTTATATAGTGTAAAAAGACATCCTGGAGCCTGGGCAGTCATTAATTTGATTGTCCAATATTTCCCTTATGAGATAATGCCTCTCATAGCAAATGTGTACAGCGCGAGCTGAAAATGCATTTTCAGCACTAAAAAACCAAACTTTTATAACAGCTAAACCAAACGTTTCCAATGTAAATTCCACCTTTATATAGTGTAAAAAGACATCCTGAAGCCTGGGCAGTCATTAATTTGATTGTCCAATATTTCCCTTATGAGATAATGCCTCTCATAGCAAATGTGTACAGCGCGAGCTGAAAATGCATTTACAGCACTAAAAAACCAAACTTTTATAACAGCTAAACCAAACGTTTCCAATGTAAATTTCCACCTTTATATAGTGTAGAAAGGCATCCTGAAGCCTGGAAAGTCATTAATTTGATTGTCCAGTATTTCCTTCATAAGATATTGCAACACTTAGAAAAAGTGTACAGCGCCAGGAGACAATGAATTTTCAGCACTAAAAAACCGAAACTTCATTAACAGCTAAACTAAACGTTTCCAATGTAAATTTCCACCTTTATATAGTGTAAAAAGACATCCTGAAGCCTGGGCAGCCATTAATTTGATTGTCCAATATTTCCCTTATGAGATAATGCCTCTCATAGCAAATGTGTACAGCGCGAGCTGAAAATGCATTTACAGCACTAAAAAACCAAACTTTTATAACAGCTAAACCAAACGTTTCCAATGTAAATTTCCACCTTTATATAGTGTAAAAAGACATCCTGAAGCCTGGGCAGTCATTAATTTGATTGTCCAGTATTTCCCTTATGAGATAATGCCTCACATAGCAAATGTGTACAGCGCGAGCTGAAAATGCATTTACAGCACTAAAAAAACAAACTTTTATAACAGCTAAACTAAACGTTTCCAATGTAAATTTCCACCTTTATATAGTGTAAAAAGACATCCTGAAGCCTGGGCAGCCATTAATTTGATTGTCCAATATTTCCCTTATGAGATAATGCCTCTCATAGCAAATGTGTACAGCGCGAGCTGAAAATGCATTTACAGCACTAAAAAAACAAACTTTTATAACAGCTAAACCAAACGTTTCCAATGTAAATTTCCACCTTTATATAGTGTAGAAAGGCATCCTGAAGCCTGGAAAGTCATTAATTTGATTGTCCAGTATTTCCTTCATGAGATATTGCAACACTTAGAAAAAGTGTACAGCGCCAGCAGACAATGAATTTTCAGCACTAAAAAAACGAAACTTCATTAACAGCTAAACCAAACGTTTCCAATGTAAATTTCCACATTTATAGAGTGTAAAAAGGCATCCTGAAGCCTGGGAAGTCATTAATTTGATTGTCCAGTATTTCCCTTATGAGATAATGCCTCACATAGCAAATGTGTACAGTGCGAGCTGAAAATGCATTTTCAGCACTAAAAAACCAAACTTTTATAACAGCTAAACCAAACGTTTCCAATGTAAATTTCCACCTTTATATAGTGTAAAAAGACATCCTGAAGCCTGGGCAGTCATTAATTTGATTGTCCAGTATTTCCCTTATGAGATAATGCCTCACATAGCAAATGTGTACAGTGCGAGCTGAAAATGCATTTTCAGCACGAAAAAAACCAAACTTTTATAACAACTAAACCAAACGTTTCCAATGTAAATTTCCACCTTTATATAGTGTAAAAAGACATCCTGGAGCCTGGGCAGTCATTAATTTGATTGTCCAATATTTCCCTTATGAGATAATGCCTCTCATAGCAAATGTGTACAGCGCGAGCTGAAAATGCATTTACAGCACTAAAAAAACAAACTTTTATAACAGCTAAACCAAACGTTTCCAATGTACATTTCCACCTTTATATAGTGTAGAAAGGCATCCTGAAGCCTGGAAAGTCATTAATTTGATTGTCCAGTATTTCCTTCATGAGATATTGCAACACTTAGAAAAAGTGTACAGCGCCAGCAGACAATGAATTTTCAGCACTAAAAAAACGAAACTTCATTAACAGCTAAACTAAACGTTTCCAATGTAAATTTCCACCTTTATATAGTGTAAAAAGACATCCTGAAGCCTGGGCAGTCATTAATTTGATTGTCCAATATTTCCCTTATGAGATAATGCCTCTCATAGCAAATGTGTACAGCGCGAGCTGAAAATGCATTTACAGCACTAAAAAACCAAACTTTTATAACAGCTAAACCAAACGTTTCCAATGTAAATTTCCACCTTTATATAGTGTAGAAAGGCATCCTGAAGCCTGGAAAGTCATTAATTTGATTGTCCAGTATTTCCTTCATGAGATATTGCAACACTTAGAAAAAGTGTACAGCGCCAGCAGACAATGAATTTTCAGCACAAAAAAAACGAAACTTCATTAACAGCTAAACCAAACGTTTCCAATGTAAATTTCCACATTTATAGAGTGTAAAAAGGCATCCTGAAGCCTGGGAAGTCATTAATTTGATTGTCCAGTATTTCCCTTATGAGATAATGCCTCACATAGCAAATGTGTACAGTGCGAGCTGAAAATGCATTTTCAGCACTAAAAAACCAAACTTTTATAACAGCTAAACCAAACGTTTCCAATGTAAATTTCCACCTTTATATAGTGTAAAAAGACATCCTGAAGCCTGGGCAGTCATTAATTTGATTGTCCAGTATTTCCCTTATGAGATAATGCCTCACATAGCAAATGTGTACAGCGCGAGCTGAAAATGCATTTACAGCACTAAAAAAACAAACTTTTATAACAGCTAAACTAAACGTTTCCAATGTAAATTTCCACCTTTATATAGTGTAGAAAGGCATCCTGAAGCCTGGAAAGTCATTAATTTGATTGTCCAGTATTTCCTTCATGAGATATTGCAACACTTAGAAAAAGTGTACAGCGCCAGCAGACAATGAATTTTCAGCACTAAAAAAACGAAACTTCATTAACAGCTAAACCAAACGTTTCCAATGTAAATTTCCACATTTATAGAGTGTAAAAAGGCATCCTGAAGCCTGGGAAGTCATTAATTTGATTGTCCAGTATTTCCCTTATGAGATAATGCCTCACATAGCAAATGTGTACAGCGCGAGCTGAAAATGCATTTACAGCACTAAAAAACCAAACTTTTATAACAGCTAAACCAAACGTTTCCAATGTAAATTTCCACCTTTATATAGTGTAGAAAGGCATCCTGAAGCCTGGAAAGTGATTAATTTGATTGTCCAGTATTTCCTTCATGAGATATTGCAACACTTAGAAAAAGTGTACAGCGCCAGCAGACAATGAATTTTCAGCACTAAAAAACCGAAACTTCATTAACAGCTAAACTAAACGTTTCCAATGTAAATTTCCACCTTTATATAGTGTAAAAAGACATCCTGAAGCCTGGGCAGTCATTAATTTGATTGTCCAATATTTCCCTTATGAGATAATGCCTCTCATAGCAAATGTGTACAGCGCGAGCTGAAAATGCATTTACAGCACTAAAAAACCAAACTTTTATAACAGCTAAACCAAACGTTTCCAATGTAAATTTCCACCTTTATATAGTGTAGAAAGGCATCCTGAAGCCTGGAAAGTCATTAATTTGATTGTCCAGTATTTCCTTCATGAGATATTGCAACACTTAGAAAAAGTGTACAGCGCCAGCAGACAATGAATTTCCAGCACTAAAAAAACGAAACTTCATTAACAGCTAAACTAAACGTTTCCAATGTAAATTTCCACCTTTATATAGTGTAAAAAGACATCCTGAAGCCTGGGCAGTCATTAATTTGATTGTCCAATATTTCCCTTATGAGATAATGCCTCTCATAGCAAATGTGTACAGCGCGAGCTGAAAATGCATTTACAGCACTAAAAAAACAAACTTTTATAACAGCTAAACCAAACGTTTCCAATGTAAATTTCCACCTTTATATAGTGTAGAAAGGCATCCTGAAGCCTGGAAAGTCATTAATTTGATTGTCCAGTATTTCCTTCATGAGATATTGCAACACTTAGAAAAAGTGTACAGCGCCAGCAGACAATGAATTTTCAGCACTAAAAAAACGAAACTTCATTAACAGCTAAACCAAACGTTTCCAATGTAAATTTCCACATTTATAGAGTGTAAAAAGACATCCTGAAGCCTGGGCAGTCATTAATTTGATTGTCCAGTATTTCCCTTATGAGATAATGCCTCACATAGCAAATGTGTACAGCGCGAGCTGAAAATGCATTTACAGCACTAAAAAAACAAACTTTTATAACAGCTAAACTAAACGTTTCCAATGTAAATTTCCACCTTTATATAGTGTAGAAAGGCATCCTGAAGCCTGGAAAGTCATTAATTTGATTGTCCAGTATTTCCTTCATGAGATATTGCAACACTTAGAAAAAGTGTACAGCGCCAGCAGACAATGAATTTTCAGCCCTAAAAAAACGAAACTTCATTAACAGCTAAACCAAACGTTTCCAATGTAAATTTCCACATTTATAGAGTGTAAAAAGGCATCCTGAAGCCTGGGAAGTCATTAATTTGATTGTCCAGTATTTCCCTTATGAGATAATGCCTCACATAGCAAATGTGTACAGCGCGAGCTGAAAATGCATTTACAGCACTAAAAAACCAAACTTTTATAACAGCTAAACCAAACGTTTCCAATGTAAATTTCCACCTTTATATAGTGTAGAAAGGCATCCTGAAGCCTGGAAAGTGATTAATTTGATTGTCCAGTATTTCCTTCATGAGATATTGCAACACTTAGAAAAAGTGTACAGCGCCAGCAGACAATGAATTTTCAGCACTAAAAAACCGAAACTTCATTAACAGCTAAACTAAACGTTTCCAATGTAAATTTCCACCTTTATATAGTGTAAAAAGACATCCTGAAGCCTGGGCAGTCATTAATTTGATTGTCCAATATTTCCCTTATGAGATAATGCCTCTCATAGCAAATGTGTACAGCGCGAGCTGAAAATGCATTTACAGCACTAAAAAAACAAACTTTTATAACAGCTAAACCAAACGTTTCCAATGTAAATTTCCACCTTTATATAGTGTAGAAAGGCATCCTGAAGCCTGGAAAGTCATTAATTTGATTGTCCAGTATTTCCTTCATGAGATATTGCAACACTTAGAAAAAGTGTACAGCGCCAGCAGACAATGAATTTCCAGCACTAAAAAAACGAAACTTCATTAACAGCTAAACTAAACGTTTCCAATGTAAATTTCCACCTTTATATAGTGTAAAAAGACATCCTGAAGCCTGGGCAGTCATTAATTTGATTGTCCAATATTTCCCTTATGAGATAATGCCTCTCATAGCAAATGTGTACTGCGCGAGCTGAAAATGCATTTACAGCACTAAAAAACCAAACTTTTATAACAGCTAAACTAAACGTTTCCAATGTAAATTTCCACCTTTATATAGTGTAGAAAGGCATCCTGAAGCCTGGAAAGTCATTAATTTGATTGTCCAGTATTTCCTTCATGAGATATTGCAACACTTAGAAAAAGTGTACAGCGCCAGCAGACAATGAATTTTCAGCACTAAAAAAACGAAACTTCATTAACAGCTAAACCAAACGTTTCCAATGTAAATTTCCACATTTATAGAGTGTAAAAAGGCATCCTGAAGCCTGGGAAGTCATTAATTTGATTGTCCAGTATTTCCCTTATGAGATAATGCCTCACATAGCAAATGTGTACAGTGCGAGCTGAAAATGCATTTTCAGCACTAAAAAACCAAACTTTTATAACAGCTAAACCAAACGTTTCCAATGTAAATTTCCACCTTTATATAGTGTAAAAAGACATCCTGAAGCCTGGGCAGTCATTAATTTGATTGTCCAGTATTTCCCTTATGAGATAATGCCTCACATAGCAAATGTGTACAGCGCGAGCTGAAAATGCATTTACAGCACTAAAAAAACAAACTTTTATAACAGCTAAACTAAACGTTTCCAATGTAAATTTCCACCTTTATATAGTGTAAAAAGACATCCTGAAGCCTGGGCAGTCATTAATTTGATTGTCCAATATTTCCCTTATGAGATAATGCCTCTCATAGCAAATGTGTACAGCGCGAGCTGAAAATGCATTTACAGCACTAAAAACCCAAACTTTTATAACAGCTAAACCAAACGTTTCCAATGTAAATTTCCACCTTTATATAGTGTAGAAAGGCATCCTGAAGCCTGGAAAGTCATTAATTTGATTGTCCAGTATTTCCTTCATGAGATATTGCAACACTTAGAAAAGGTGTACAGCGCCAGCAGACAATGAATTTTCAGCACTAAAAAATCGAAACTTCATTAACAGCTAAACCAAACGTTTCCAATGTAAATTTCCACCTTTATATAGTGTAGAAAGGCATCCTGAAGCCTGGAAAGTCATTAATTTGATTGTCCAGTATTTCCTTCATGAGATATTGCAACACTTAGAAAAGGTGTACAGCGCCAGCAGACAATGAATTTTCAGCACTAAAAAAACGAAACTTCATTAACAGCTAAACCAAACGTTTCCAATGTAAATTTCCACATTTATAGAGTGTAAAAAGGCATCCTGAAGCCTGGGAAGTCATTAATTTGATTGTCCAGTATTTCCCTTATGAGATAATGCCTCACATAGCAAATGTGTACAGTTCGAGCTGAAAATGCATTTACAGCACTAAAAAACCAAACTTTTATAACAGCTAAACCAAACGTTTCCAATGTAAATTTCCACCTTTATATAGTGTAGAAAGGCATCCTGAAGCCTGGAAAGTCATTGATTTGATTGTCCAGTATTTCCTTCATGAGATATTGCAACACTTAGAAAAAGTGTACAGCGCCAGCAGACAATGAATTTTCAGCACTAAAAAAACGAAACTTCATTAACAGCTAAACTAAACGTTTCCAATGTAAATTTCCACCTTTATATAGAGTAAAAAGACATCCTGAAGCCTGGGCAGCCATTTATTTGATTGTCCAATATTTCCCTTATGAGATAATGCCTCTCATAGCAAATGTGTACAGCGCGAGCTGAAAATGCATTTACAGCACTAAAAAACCAAACTTTTATAACAGCTAAACCAAACGTTTCCAATGTAAATTTCCACCTTTATATAGTGTAAAAAGACATCCTGAAGCCTGGGCAGTCATTAATTTGATTGTCCAATATTTCCCTTATGAGATAATGCCTCTCATAGCAAATGTGTACAGCGCGAGCTGAAAATGCATTTACAGCACTAAAAAAACCAAACTTTTATAACAGCTAAACCAAACGTTTCCAATGTAAATTTCCACCTTTATATAGTGTAGAAAGGCACCCTGAAGCCTGGAAAGTCATTAATTTGATTGTCCAGTATTTCCTTCATGAGATATTGCAACACTTAGAAAAAGTGTACAGCGCCAGCAGACAATGAATTTTCAGCACTAAAAAAACGAAACTTCATTAACAGCTAAACCAAACGTTTCCAATGTAAATTTCCACATTTATAGAGTGTAAAAAGGCATCCTGAAGCCTGGGAAGTCATTAATTTGATTGTCCAGTATTTCCCTTATGAGATAATGCCTCACATAGCAAATGTGTACAGTGCGAGCTGAAAATGCATTTTCAGCACTAAAAAACCAAACTTTTATAACAGCTAAACCAAACGTTTCCAATGTAAATTTCCACCTTTATATAGTGTAAAAAGACATCCTGAAGCCTGGGCAGTCATTAATTCGATTGTCCAATATTTCCTTTATGAGATAATGCCTCTCATAGGCAAATGTATACAGCGCGAGCTGAAAATGCATTTACAGCACTAAAAAACCAAACTTTTATAACAGCTAAACCAAACTTTCCAATGTAAATTTCCACCTTTATATAGTGTAAAAAGGCATCCTGAAGCCTGGGAAGTCATTAATTTGATTGTCCAGTATTTCCCTTATGAGATAATGCCTCACATAGCAAATGTGTACAGTGCGAGCTGAAAATGCATTTTCAGCACTAAAAAAACGAAACTTCATTAACAGCTAAACCAAACGTTTCCAATGTAAATTTCCACATTTATAGAGTGTAAAAAGGCATCCCGAAGCCTGGGAAGTCATTAATTTGATTGTCCAGTATTTCCCTTATGAGATAATGCCTCACATAGCAAATGTGTACAGTGCGAGCTGAAAATGCATTTTCAGCACTAAAAAACCAAACTTTTATAACAGCGAAACCAAACGTTTCCAATGTAAATTTCCACCTTTATATAGTGTAAAAAGACATCCTGAAGCCTGGGCAGTCATTAATTTGATTGTCCAAAATTTCCCTTATGAGATAATGCCTCTCATAGCAAATGTGTACAGCGCGAGCTGAAAATGCATTTACAGCACTAAAAAACCAAACTTTTATAACAGCTAAACCAAACGTTTCCAATGTAAATTTCTACCTTTATATAGTGTAGAAAGGCATCCTGAAGCCTGGAAAGTCATTAATTTGATTGTCCAGTATTTCCTTCATGAGATATTGCAACACTTAGAAAAAGTGTACAGCGCCAGCAGACAATGAACTTTCAGCACTAAAAAAACGAAACTTCATTAACAGCTAAACCAAACGTTTCCAATGTAAATTTCCACATTTATAGAGTGTAAAAAGGCATCCCGAAGCCTGGGAAGTCATTAATTTGATTGTCCAGTATTTCCCTTATGAGATAATGCCTCACATAGCAAATGTGTACAGTGCGAGCTGAAAATGCATTTTCAGCACTAAAAAACCAAACTTTTATAACAGCTAAACCAAACGTTTCCAATGTAAATTTCCACCTTTATATAGTGTAAAAAGACATCCTGAAGCCTGGGCAGTCATTAATTTGATTGTCCAGTATTTCCCTTATGAGATAATGCCTCTCATAGCAAATGTGTACAGCGCGAGCTGAAAATGCATTTACAGCACTAAAAAAACAAACTTTTATAACAGCTAAACTAAACGTTTCCAATGTAAATTTCCACCTTTATATAGTGTAAAAAGACATCCTGAAGCCTGGGCAGCCATTAATTTGATTGTCCAATATTTCCCTTATGAGATAATGCCTCTCATAGCAAATGTGTACAGCGCGAGCTGAAAATGCATTTACAGCACTAAAAAAACAAACTTTTATAACAGCTAAACCAAACGTTTCCAATGTAAATTTCCACCTTTATATAGTGTAGAAAGGCATCCTGAAGCCTGGAAAGTCATTAATTTGATTGTCCAGTATTTCCTTCATGAGATATTGCAACACTTAGAAAAAGTGTACAGCGCCAGCAGACAATGAATTTTCAGCACTAAAAAAACGAAACTTCATTAACAGCTAAACCAAACGTTTCCAATGTAAATTTCCACATTTATAGAGTGTAAAAAGGCATCCTGAAGCCTGGGAAGTCATTAATTTGATTGTCCAGTATTTCCCTTATGAGATAATGCCTCACATAGCAAATGTGTACAGTGCGAGCTGAAAATGCATTTTCAGCACTAAAAAACCAAACTTTTATAACAGCTAAACCAAACGTTTCCAATGTAAATTTCCACCTTTATATAGCGTAAAAAGACATCCTGAAGCCTGGGCAGTCATTAATTTGATTGTCCAGTATTTCGCTTATGAGATAATGCCTCTCATAGCAAATGTGTACAGCGCGAGCTGAAAATGCATTTACAGGACTAAAAACCCAAACTTTTATAACAGCTAAACCAAACGTTTCCAATGTAAATTTCCACCTTTATATAGTGTAGAAAGGCATCTTGAAGCATGGAAAGTCATTAATTTGATTGTCCAGTATTTCCTTCATGAGATATTGCAACACTTAGAAAAGGTGTACAGCGCCAGCAGACAATGAATTTTCAGCACTAAAAAAACGAAACTTCATTAACAGCTAAACCAAACGTTTCCAATGTAAATTTCCACATTTATAGAGTGTAAAAAGGCATCCTGAAAGCCTGGGAAGTCATTAATTTGATTGTCCAGTATTTCCCTTATGAGATAATGCCTCACATAGCAAATGTGTACAGTGCGAGCTGAAAATGCATTTTCAGCACTAAAAAACCAAACTTTTATAACAGCTAAACCAAACGTTTCCAATGTAAATTTCCACCTTTATATAGTGTAAAAAGACATCCTGAAGCCTGGGCAGTCATTAATTCGATTGTCCAATATTTCTTTTATGAGATAATGCCTCTCATAGCAAATGTGTACAGCGCGAGCTGAAAATGCATTTACAGCACTAAAAAACCAAACTTTTATAACAGCTAAACCAAACGTTTCCAATGTAAATTTCCACCTTTATATAGTGTAAAAAGGCATCCTGAAGCCTGGAAAGTCATTAATTTGATTGTCCAGTATTTCCTTCATGAGATAATGCCTCACATAGCAAATGTGTACAGTGCGAGCTGAAAATGCATTTTCAGCACTAAAAAACCAAACTTTTATAACAGCTAAACCAAACGTTTCCAATGTAAATTCCACCTTTATATAGTGTAAAAAGACATCCTGAAGCCTGGGCAGTCATTAATTTGATTGTCCAATATTTCCCTTATGAGATAATGCCTCTCATAGCAAATGTGTACAGCGCGAGCTGAAAATGCATTTACAGCACTAAAAAACCAAACTTTTATAACAGCTAAACCAAACGTTTCCAATGTAAATTTCCACCTTTATATAGTGTAGAAAGGCATCCTGAAGCCTGGAAAGTCATTAATTTGATTGTCCAGTATTTCCTTCATGAGATATTGCAACACTTAGAAAAAGTGTACAGCGCCAGCAGACAATGAATTTTCAGCACTAAAAAAAACGAAACTTCATTAACAGCTAAACTAAACGTTTCCAATGTAAATTTCCACCTTTATATAGTGTAAAAAGACATCCTGATGCCTGGGCAGTCATTAATTTGATTGTCCAATATTTCCCTTATGAGATAATGCCTCTCATAGCAAATGTGTACAGCGCGAGCTGAAAATGCATTTACAGCACTAAAAAACCAAACTTTTATAACAGCTAAACCAAAACTGGGTTTAGCTAGTCAGTAAAACACTCTTTATAGTGTAGCAACGTTAGTAACGCTAAATTCTTACCTAGTTTATGAGACGAGTGCTGTACTTGACTATTTTTTGTAATTTATTATTATTTTTTTTTTTAATGCTTTATAGAGCAAATTGCACCTATGACAGTTGTTATTACCACAGAAGCCATCTCAAATGGTTGCAAACTCTGAGGGTGACTTTGAACCGGAAGTCCCGCCTCAATCGTCATCTGATTGACAGCGGAATCCTGGAGCCAGAGAAGAGAAAAGAATCAGACACGAAGTTGAAGAAGCGAAAAAAAATAAACATCGAATCTTCAAGTTCTCGCAACGAGGGTGACTGTTGGGGTCTGGAGAAGTGACCGGGAGATGGGGAGCCCCGTATTTTGGTCTTGGTAAGAGGGTAACTCACTTGATGTTGACGAGGGAACCTATGCCGCTATGCTATATACCGTCGTGAGAAAACTACGGCCTGGGGGCCACATGCGGCCCGTTAAACGTTTTAATCCGGCCCGCCGAATTTGAAAAAAAAAAAAATAAACCTTGTTAATGTTTTATTTTCAAAATAGTGTGGTTTTTCAAAGACAAGCTTTTGTTCACTTTCATTTAAAATTAAATGTTTTTTTTTTCTCAGATGAGATGAGGTTACCAAAACACTCCATCCATCTGCTCCTGGTCCAGCCCCTCTGTCAAATTTTAGAACCCATTGTGGCCCGCCAATAAAAAAGTTTTCCCACCCCTGCTATATACTATAAACTATGTTAATGTCGTCAGGCCATTATAGAGTATTTCTTCTGACATTTTGAAGGAGAAATAATACTCAACGTTTTATTTTTTTATGATGTTTGAGGCATTCTGACTGAAATACAGTTAAATTGAGGTTACCAGTAGTCATTTCCATTACCTGTAAATGTAAATTAGAATGTAACTTACTACAGTGAACCCTCGGTTATCGCGGTTAATGGGGACCGAGACCACCCGCGAAAACTGAAAATCCGCGAAGTAGCGGCGCACCTTCAAAAATGCTTAAAAAAAAAAAGTGCGAAGTAGCGGCGCACCTTCAAAAATGCTTAAAAAAAAAAAGTGCGAAGTAGCGGCGCACCTTCAAAAATGCTTAAAAAAATAAATAAATAAAATAATATATATATATATATATATATATATATATATATATACGGGTAGAGAGAGAGAGGGTGAAATTCATGTTATAACAAAAAAAAAAATTATTAAAACATTTTTTTATTCCCCAGCCATTATTTTTGTATTTATTCAATTACTTCTTTTTGTATTTATTTAATTACTTCGACTTTTACCTGCTGGTACGCCGTCCGGTGTGCCCTGGCATTCTTCATTTATGTATTCATTTATTCATTCATAACTGACAGCCTCGCGCTCCGCTCATGCCCGGGCGGAAGGTGTTCCTCTTCGGCTTAACAACCACGCACGCCGGCCGGTCTCCTCCGGAGCTCTCGCACGGTCCCGAACGGAGCGAAATGTCACCCCGCTAGTGCCCGGGCGGAAGTTGTTCCTCTTCGGCTTAACTGCCACGCACGCTGGCCGGAGCTCTGGTACGGTCCGAACCGCGCGAAACGTCGCCCCAAATCGTGCCCGGGGGAACGTGCTCTTCTTTGTCCACTCTCCTCTTCGCCCACGTTCTTCTTCGGCGCACGCCGGCCGTCTAACCACTCCAGCGCCCCGTCGTGCCGCTCGGCGAAACTACAATGCCCCCGAATATTTTTTAGACCCGCGAAGCACTGAACCCGCGAAAGGTGAACCGCGAAGTAGCGAGGGTTCACTGTATTGCAGCCAGATACCTATAAAATGTCATTTAATTTGCACTGTTTTGATCGCCACTGTTTTGCTCATTGAACAACAAATGAAAAGATGAATCATACACAGTGTTTGTAAAGATAATTGTCAATGTTTTATTAAATGAAATTCCAATGTAAAATTGTGTAATATTGTGTTATATAATGGGTCTACAACATACATTTCTCACAGACAAGTAGAGCTTTTTCTCATGAAATGTGTTGAAAAAAAACTAACATTTGAACATTGTTTTGCGTTACAACATCCGTGTTTACTGGTCATAAATTATTAACTTAAGTTTAATATACACTACACGAGCTGGGTAGCCACCACGCCTCAACCACCATAACAAGTTCGCTAACCCTTTAAGTCGAACGAGGTAGCTAACATATCGGGTTCAATTTGTACCAAAAATATGCTGTTGTGCCTTGTGTCTCTGTATATGTCGTCATGACGTGTCATTTGACAAAGCCTTGTGTCGATGTTAGTTGTCGATGTAACAGTCTTTGTTAGATGTCAATGTATGTCTATGTTAGATCTCAATGTGTCGATGTTAGATGTCAATCTATGTGTCTATATTAGATGTGTTTATGTTAGATGTCTATGTAAATGTTTGTTAGATGTCGATGTGTGTAAGATGTCTATGTAAAGGTTGGTTAGATGTCGATGTCTATGTAAATGTTTATGATGGATGTCGATGTGTCTGTTAGATGTCCGTGTTTGTTAGATGTGATTGTAATGGTTTATGTTATAGACGTCAATGTAAGTGTCAATGTTAGATGCCCATGCATGTTTGTTAGATGTCGATATATGTGTCATTGTTACATTTCAACGTAAATGTTGTTCGTGCAAGTTTCCAGTCCTCCAGCCACGTGACATCATGCGCGTCAAAGTGATAACTCGTACATTTCACGGAGGGAAAAAAAACAGACACCATTGGTAGTTTTGACCGGGAAAAAAAAATCATTTATTTTTTTCGAACACCTCATGTCTCTTTCAGCGTAAGAATAAACATGACACGACCAAAATAAAATATACCAACACAGGCAAATATTTAAGGAGCACTCAAGAGATACACTTCAGCTCATTTAATCCCACCTATTTTTACTAACGCAAACCCTTCAATTCTAGCGCCCACAGAATAGTGTGCTATAATGCTATAAAAATATGGAGCCTTTACCTGACAGCGTTTGAATATAACTGAATTCCCATTGCTCACGAAAAACTGAGAAACTAAGAACAAACATTTCAAGCACAAGCTTGACTTGACTTCAACAGTTCTATTTTTTCTTTTGTGACAGCTCAGACATCAAAATAATGCTTTCCTTCTATAAAATAAAAACAGCATGACAAAAGGTGCTGAAATAAACTATATACGGAAGTGCGTGAGTGACAGTGTGTGCATGTGTTTTTGCAACGCATGTGTACACCCCGCCATACAAATTACACAATTCGTTGGGTATGTGGTATACACTTAAAAACAATTGCCTTGGAGCAAGTGAACACAACACGTCTCACACTGTATACATGCTGTAGAAGGGCTGGGCGATATGACCTCAAATCAATATCGCGAGAAATCGAGCAATTTTACCTCGATAACGATAAATGCACAATAAATTCCCACGTGGACTAAAATCAAAATAAATGCAGGAATTGCATATTGACTGTTTTTTTTATTGACCAACTGGTACACTTTACTTTCAATGAAAAATAAAAGTACAAAAATCATTTGTATGAACATTCCAAATAGCTTGCAGGGTTCGCGGTTAACTTTAAAAACTGCTTGCCCATAGGGCAAGTGCCACTAAAATTTGCCTTGCCCGAGTGGCCAAATTACTTGCCCGACTTGGGCAAGTGACAATTTTTTTTCTCTAAGAATAAAATGTTTATGGTTGTAAAATGTGCGCCACAAATGTAAATAAACATATAATCTGATAAGCATAAATTAATCTTGTTTTCATCGTCAACCATGAAACCCTACTCACAAGAGCAAATGTATCATCCTGTGCAGTTATTGAAAATGTTAATTGTAGTTTTAATAATTAACAAATCTGCATGTTAAATTGGGAAAATGATATTACAGCAATCCAGATGATCAATTTTAAGTCCAGGAGAGCGTATTAATTGAGGAATCACATGAGTAAATTATGAGTGTGGCAAATTTGTGTATTCCTTTAAGACCAGTGCCTGTGGTGCTGCCTCCATAAGTTTCATAGCATAAACAGAACACAGTCACTGACACTATGTCAGGTCACATCATGGAGCTAATGAATTAACAGCCAATAATCAAATATTACTCCCTTCCTTACTCACAACTGAATTGTCTACTTAAAAATATTCGAGCTATTTTAGTCATGTCAGAGGAATCCGAAATGTTCGGATTTGAACGAACTCGTCGCCAATTTTCGGCCAAAATATCGTAGGTTTTTGTTGTGTTTTTCAAACTTCAAATGAGGATGCTACGACAGCGAGTTCCAATACTGCGGGATTTATTGACGTCCACTTTAACTCGACATTCACTGAACTAACTGATCCCCGTAGCGCCCGCCCATTGCCCCCGATAAGGCCAATGGACCATACCAAAACATAAGGGGTTGTCTGGGTTAAACCATCACCATACAGTGCACACAAACAGATCACACCACCGTTTTCGTCAAAATTAAAGATATTTGGCTGCTTTAAAAAATGCTTGCCCGGTCGGGCAAGTTGCCCATAATTTTACCTTGCCCGTGGCCAAATTTCACTTGCCCCGGGCAATCGGGAAGCGGTTAACCGCGAACCCTGAGCTTGCTTTGCATGACTTGAACAATGTCACAAAGAAAAAGGGTACCTCTTGCGAAATCTTTTTCTGCAAATAGATTGCGCCAAGATGCTCTCATGATGTAAATAATGGCAAATAAAAAAACGCTAAATAAAATGAAAGAAAATGTCAATGCAAGCCAAATAAACAAGTGGGTATTATCGGGGAAAATGTGCCGTCTCGAGTACTCTGCTGCGCAGTCGCCACTTGTCATCTATGTAATGCACAGTTAGGCTCAATCAGGGATCCATGTTGCGACCCGACCACAAGTCGGATGTAGATGCAAAATGCTTGACATGTCTAAGCTCCCGGCCCGATGTAGTCCATATCGGGAAATACGGCTTTCATGAAGCGTTTAAATCCTGTGCGCGCCACGTAACTAGAGGAGCTTTATCTTTAGCTATGTGCTAAGCTATCGCGTCCACCTCTGAGACGTTCTCTCGTATGGTGTCGCCTCCGTTCATGGGCTGTTGTCACTTGTCGAACCTTGCTTCTCACTTTGAACTTTCAGCACAGCATGGTTGTGTTGTGGGTGGTGAGAAAGCTTCTGGATTTGAATCGCCAGCAACGAGAGCGACAGACGGGTGGAGTCACATGACTAGAGGCGCTGTAGCGGTCTTAAAGGGGCATGAACATTGCCGCAGACAAAAGGCTTTTCTTTTTTTATTCATCGAATTTACCGACATGGGCAAAATGATTTCGGTCATTGTAATAAATTTCGGTAACGGTAAATTTTCGGTTTATCGCCCAGCCCTATGCTGTAGCATGGCTTTTTTTGCCGTGGGTGTCAAATATTTTACTTTGTTTTCAGAGTGCTTACAGACCTCTTGGTTTTGCCTCAAAATAATTGTCTGCAAAGCAGTCTGTGCCATCCGCATCATTGATGTGCAGGAGTAGCTTGTTGGTAATAAATAGCTGCAAGAAGTCCGCTGTTTGCCGCAGCATCCAGTGGTCCAGCGCTCGCAGTGAAAGTCTTGTCTGGCAGCCCGAACCATCCCCAAACATTTCGAGATGCACGCCCACTAAATTCCAGAAATATAAACATGGACAAACTTGACATTCTTCCAGATTCTGTCTCTTTGCATTGTTTTGAAGTTACTCCTGCAACTTTTCCACTTCTTCGATCCTCCCCATTGTCTGAAAAAGAAGTGTATATTTTGATTTGAAATAATGACCTCAACATACCAATACATTTGTTTATCATCTGAACTGGATTATTTTGAAACAACATTTGGGTTGGACATCTGGGATTTGTTGTTGTGTATATTCAGAGTAATCCTTTTCTTGTATATAGCTAAAGCAATAGTCGCTGGCCTTGAAAATGGGTACAAGACTTGACCAAATTAAGATGCCATAAGGTCTAATTTGCCCCTTCTCTACCACAACTGATTTAGAGGCCATTAGTAACAGATTTGAGAAGACCACTTTTAAAGATATGAAGCCAGAGCTCGGCACCGGACCCATTTTAATTATTTATTATAATTTTAATGTATTATTGAGCAAATGACACAATATGTCAGTAGTGATTACCACAGAAGTCATGTCAAAATAGTGCAAATTCTGAGGTCGACTTCAAATCAGACAGGCGGAGACGAGCGCCAGAGAAGAGATGAGAATCAGAAGAGATGTTGAAGAAGCTAATAACAAAAAAAACAAAAAAACACATCAAATCTCCATGTAGTAGCAACGGGGATGGCTCATGGGGTCAGGAGAAGTGAGCGGGAGATGGGGAGTATGAGGTGCCGTTGGGGACAAAAGTCAGGAATCGCTTCACACTTCTGAAATGCACTCTTACACACCAGTGAAATTGTTGTTGCTCATGCATACTTATGAAACGCTATCATACATACGAGTGAAACGCTCTCATACACACTAGTGAAATAGTTGTTGCTCATACACTCGTCAAATGCGCTCATACACATAGGTGAAACATTCTCATACACACCAGTGAAAGGCGCTCAGGCACAATTGTGAAATTATTGTTATTCATAAATACAACTGAAACATGCTCATGCCCATACACGAGTGAAATGCTTTCATACAAACACCCACACTGTTGAAAATGCTGTCATGAACACAAGATCGCTTACAAATACTAAAATGTAAAAATTAATCATTTATTTAGCAGGGATGCATGGTGGGCGACTTGTTAGCACGATGGTCTCACAATGCAGAGGTCGCGGGATTGATTCCGGCTTTCCTGTTTGGAGTTTGCATGTTTCCCACACGCCTGCGTGGGTTCTCCGGTTTCCTCCCACATTCCAAACACATGCATGGCAGGTTGTTTGGACACCCTAAATTGGTGTGAGTGTGAGCGCGGATGGTTGTTTGTCTTTGTGTGACCTGCGATTGGCTGGCAACCAGTTTAGGGTGTACCCCACCTACTGCCCCAAGATAGCTGGGATAGGCTCCAGCACCCCCCGCAACCCTTGTGAGGAGAAGCCGTACAGATAATGGATGGTGGGATGGCATTCATAATGGACGGCCGCCACGGTGGGCGACTTGTGAGCACGATGGTCTCACAATGCAGAGGTTGTGGGATCGATTCCGGCTCCGGCCTTCCTGTGTAGAGTTTGCATGTTCTCCCAAGCCTGCGTAGTTTTCTCTGAGTTCGCCAGTTTCCTCGCACATTGCAAAAACATGCATCCATTTACTCTGATGCCAATGTTTTCTGTACCTTATGGCAGATTTTTCTCTTTGCCGAAGACTATTAGCACTTGTAGAGCGAGGACCTGTGCCACAGTCGTCAACTGCACCCTAAAATCTGATCATTTTGTATTTTAGACATTACACACTACACAGTTAAAGATGGTCCAAAAAAGAAAAATGGATTAATGTATTTCAACTTACATAATACTCTTTAAAGAGCTGACCAGCTCATTCCCAGAGGTACGTATTGGGGCGTATTGGTCGTCTTTACAGAAGACTCCAGGAGGTAACTCAGGTTTGACCTTCAGCCACAACAGAGTGTTGGGTGTGAGTGCTTCCAAGTCGTTGAGGTCGGAAGATGTCCTTGTGATAGGCCTGCTGTTTATAACTGCTTCAGCCTCACCAAGCAAGGTATATTGACTTTCTTCACCCGAAATTTGTTCTTTTACAGTGACATTCAGGATTTTTCTCACAGACCAAATAAGTCGCTCACAGCTTCCTCCGTGGTGGGAACCTGCTGGGGGATTGCTATGCCACTGAATACCTTTTTGCAGCAAGTGTTTCTCGATTTACTTAGTGTTCCATTCTTTGATTGATTTCTTCATTTCACTGTCAGCTGATCTAAAGTTGGTTCCGTTATCAGAATACATCTCTCTCACTTGTCCTCTTCTGACAAGAAATCTTCGGATTGCGTTGAGACAAGCATCTGTGTCACGTGAAGATGCAATTTCCAGATGTACGGCTCGTACAGCGAGACATGTAAAAATCACGCCGTATCTCTTTACTTGTCCTCTAACCCTACTTACTTAGAATGGACCAAAATAATCAACGCCAATTCTCTTGAAAGGCGGATCGTCAGGTAGCACTCTTCTGATGACTCTAGCAGCTCGAGGTATCCAAAACTGTTGATGCAGATTAGCCATCATGTGGTTCCTTCCAGCGTGAGCTGTAATCTCATGAATGTATCTCAGGACTAGCTTTGTGTTATGTGAATCCTTGGCAAGATGGCTTGCTGTTTTGCTGTTTCAGGCATGGCTGCGTGGCTCAACTGTCCACCAACCCTCATGACACCATCTTGAAGTACTATATTGAACTTGTAAAGTGGGCTACTTTTCTTCACCCTTTTTTGTTTTTCAAATATGGCTAAATCTTTTTTGAAACTTCGCCTTTGACAGTATTTCACAAGTTCTCTTTCTGCTTTATCCAAGTCGTCGCAGGTCAAATACTTTCCTTTGACAGTTCTCTTGAATAAATTCATCTTGCCTTCTTCACCTAATGTGATTAACTCCTTTCTATTTTCCTTTACTCTGTCAGTAAGTCTTTCAGCTTTAGAAACCAGGCTACGGCCTGCTTCAATGCTGTCCAAGACGAATAATGGTTCATCCACTGGCCCAGAGAATCTTTGGGCTACAGTGACTGAATTACATGCACTTGAGTCACTCATTTGACCTCCAGGTCATTAATTGGTAATTTGAAGTGGTTTTTGTGTTTAACTAAATTCCTGGACACTGCCTGATTTTTTTCAGAGCTGTACAACCACTAGAAAGGGTGGTTCCCACAATGTGAGTTTTGCTCAGGTGGCCCAACAATGTCACAAAAACAAGTAGGGGTGTGTGTGTGTGTTTGTATAAGCTACATGTTGGGGACCAACATCGGACAGCACACCCACTGTAGGGGACCAAAATTTTTGTGGGGACCAAAAATCTGGGCCCCACAAAAAAGAGCATTGAATTCAGTGATAAGAAGCTCAGGGGGAGGTCCTGTCAAAGTTTCAGGGCTTCCCAGGAAGGTCACAAAAACAAGACGAGTGTGCTAGAAATGTGTGTGCGGAAAAATTACTCAGGATCGCTGTCTAGTGGTCGGTCCCGGTACTGCACTTACGCACACTTCACACACTCGGCTGGTCTGCGCATGTGCAGGACAGTCTGCTTTATGTCAGGCAGCCACCCTCCCCTCCCCCACAGCCCAACCCGAAAAATTGAGATGTTAGTTAAGTATTTATTCCTATTATTGAGTGAGATTACATATTTTTACTTGGCAGCTGGCACAACAGCTAAGCTTGGAGCACAGTTATTGCAAAATAAAATAAATAAACAGTAACAACAATAACGATTGTTAATATTGTTATACTTTATAGCGTAACCTATTTATACTAATTTTCTGTATGCAATTTCAAGTGCAACTAATATAGTTGTGCATATAGATAGCCACCAAACTCCATACATTAGATAAAAATAAGAGCCACGATGTTAACCAATTAACAGTTCAAGAAAAAAGCAGACATCCAAGAACTTGCTTTGTTACTTTTGCGTGGCCAGAACTACAAACCCCAAAGCAGAGCAAACCCAAAACATCAGAGAAAGTACAATACTTTTGTCAAGGAGTGGTGCTGCTGCTTTGCGATCGCTGCCACCATAGTGAACGCGCTCCCACATTCGTGCACACGCACACATGCCACACACCTGTTTTCCACGTCCTGTCAGTCCACTCCGTCGGTCCGCATTTATTTCGTTGGTCAGCCATCAGGGTTGGGTGCGCACTAGATCGCTGTTAAACCATCTTCTACGCCACAGTCCTCGTGTTCAACAAACATTTCTCCCGAATTCGCCTACCATGCACAACTCTCCACTTTCAAACCGAGCGCCGCTGTTACTTCCGGGTTTTTAGCGCCAAGCACTTGACGCTAGCGTGTGACGTCATGGCGAAATACTAGGTTTTAAAATAAAAATTTTCTTTTTTTTGTACAGTCTAAGTGCATGGGGTTATGATAGATCGAATGAGTATACCTTTATGTACTCACTAACATTTATGTTGATCATAAAATGTTGTTTTGATGAAGAAAACTGTTATTTTTTAGAATCAATTGGCTTAGGGCACTTGGGCAAACTACGGCCCGGGGGCCACTTGTGGCCCGTTAAACGTTTCAATCCAGCCCCCCAAACTTGAAAAAAATTAAATGAATAAGCCTTGTTAATGGTTTATTTTCTAAATACTGTGGTTTTTCAAAGACATATATATTGTTGTAATGCTTTTGTTCACTTTCGTTTAAAATTAAATGTATTTTAGGACTCATTGTGCCCCCCCCCTCCCAATCAAAAAGTTTGCCCATCCCTGGCATAGTGGATGGGCCGAGGAGTTTAAAAGGCACACATCATGCATTTTTCAGTCAGTTTTAGCCAGGGCTTGGTATGGGGAAGACCAGCTGGTTTACATGTAATCATTAAATTTTCCCAAGTTTTATTTAAGTTAATTGGACAAAACAAAAAAAACGCAATATTCTTCTGCCAGAGAGTATGTAATATTCTTCTGCCATTTTATTGTAGAGGGCCATTTTGAGCCCCTAACAATATTATTCAACCAAGAGATCATGAGTCGTCGCCCACTTACTTTCTGAAGTCAGCTGGGATGTCACGGCTGTGACCCTCGTGAGGATAAAGTGGTTCAGATGGAAAAGTAGGACTAAGGGCTTTTTCTCAGGTTTCCATGCGCAAATCCATGTATATTAGGTTAATTGGAGACTCTAAATTCTCTACTCATCAAATGACATTCGTGACCCTGATGGATAGATAAAATAGATTATTAATCTGCCATGGGAAGTCCAAGGTGTCTGGTAGAAAGAAATGCATTCATACACTCATTACACAGTCAACCAAGCAAAGACACAAAGCCTAGGGCAGGGGCGGGCAAACTTTTTGATTGGAGGACCACAATGGGTTCTAAAATATGACAGAGGGGCCGGACCAGGAGCAGATGGATGGAGTGTTTTGGAAACCTCACCTCATCTGAGAAAAAAAATACATTTAATTTTAAATGAAAGTGAATAAAAGCATTCCAACAATAATATTTGTCTTTGAAAACCACAGTGTTTAGAAAATAAAACATTAACAAGGTTTATTCATTAAATTTTTTTCAAGTTCGGCGGCCCGGATTAAAACTTAACGGGCCGCATGTGGCCCCCGGGCCGTAGTTTGCCCTCGCCTGGCCTAGGGCATAAACACATACATGTAATATCCAATCCGCTTATTCTCACAAGGATAGCGTGCTGGAGCCTACCCAGCTGTCAACGGACAGTAGGCGGGGCACACCCTGAAGTGGTTGCCAGCCAATCGCAGGGCACGCAAAGACGAACAACCATCTGCGCTCAAACTCACTCACAAATGCAACCTCCACACAGGAAAGCTGGGTCCCGGGATCGAACCCTGCACCTTGGGACTGCGAGCCGGATGTCCTAACCAGTCTTAACTCATTAAATACCAGCCATTTTCACTGGAGCAACCCGCTCAATCCCAGCGTTTTCCTGGGTTTTGACTAATATTGCAAGGCCCACAGAATATAGTATTCTAATGCTATATAGACATGGAGCACACCCGAAGAAAGATGAGACTCTCTTCTTTCAACAGAAAAAAATGTTTGTTCCTATCTTTTTCCATTCTTGAGCAATCGGCATTTGAAAATAGCTAAATTTCATGAAAACTCCAATCCCTGGGGAAAAAACTGAGAAAATGAGCTTTTTGTAAACTGATGCATTTTGACCATAATTTGAATTTTGACACTATTATTTATGGCTTTTATGACACCTCTAACATCTAAATAATGCATGCCTTCTATAAAATAACAAAAAAAAGCACAAAAAATGTTTTTGATAAAATAAATTTATTTGCACATAACACTAAACGACTGAACTGTTGAACTATGTACAAAAATGAAATACATCAGTGTCATACATACTTTTTTTTTGTGTGATATAAAATAAAACAGTTGCCTTGATGCAAGGGCACACAACATAGTTCACACCACATTCTTGTTTCACTCCGTTTGCCTTTGCACAAACAGACCCGACACTTTCGTTGTGGTCTGGCTTTGCTGGTCCGTGGAAAATAGGCGAGCTTGTGTTTGTCCACTGGGGTTTGTGTGAAAATAATTGTCTGGGAAGTGATTGCTGGCATCCGCGATGTGCTGCAGAAGCTCATCCGTGAGAAACAGCTGCAGGAAATCAGCTGGCTCCTCAGACTCCAAATGGGCAGCGGCATTCAGTGGTCCAGGGGTTGCTGTAAAGTCGATTTTCCTCGGTTGCCATCCAGTGTGACGCCATCCGGAACCACTGCTTCCTGATGCACAACCTGTAAATTACAGAAATACAAACAATTGGAAATATATATTTATTGCTGCATTTTATTGCTGGCGTGTGAAGTTTCATATTATAATTTACCTTTCTTTACACCAACAAGACGAGGAGGAACTTTCTTGCCGCGGGATGCACAATCTGTGAATTTTAGAAAGTATGCATGATTACCACACCATTCAGTATTGTTGTTTCCTCGTCGGGGAGGAGATGCGCTCGCGCGTAACTGCACATTTACGCGACATTTTCTGCCCGCAAGATGCATGATATGTACAATAAAAGCATGAGGGCTAAAACCACATGTTCAATGGTAACTTGCGAGCGTTTACTTCCTCGTCGGCGAGGACTTACGCTCGCGTGTAATTGTGCAATAGGCGCCCGGACGAGAAAGTCAGCGAGCAAGCTTGCGTCTAACTGCACATTTACGCGACATTTTCTGCCCGCAAGATGCATGATATGTACAATAAAAGCATGAGGGCTAAAACCACATGTTTAATGGTAACTTGCGAGCGTTTACTTCCTCGTCGGCGAGGACTTACGCTCGCGTGTAATTGTGCAATAGAGGCGGCCGGATGAGGAAGTCAGCGAGCAAGCTCGCGTCTAACTGCACATTTACGCGACATTTTCTGCCCGCAAGATGCATGATATGTACAATAAAAGCATGAGGGGTAAAACCACATGTTCAATGGTAACTTGCGAGCGCTTACCTCCTCGTTCGGGGGGATCTGGTGAGGACTCTCAGCT